>NC_082352.1:7607749-7612749 GCF_027477595.1 Haemorhous mexicanus | reverse complement strand
GCATTATCATTAAGCATCAAATAGGCATTTCTCTTGCAACTAGTACCTACTAATCTTTTATAATCAATTACCTAGTGCAATTATGTTTGTTTGCTTCTAATTATAACTAATTATGCTTCTAAATATTTTCTTTAGATTACGAAGAGAATAAAAATAGGGGCAGAGGAAAGTGAGACTAGATTATGATTATTAAAAGGGAAACATTTAATTAATTACTTAAATGGAATAATCAGCAAACAGCCATTTAAACTTTCCAGACAGAACACTTCACAAAAATACTCCCCACTTCACCCTCCACATATGTTGAACATAAAAGTTTAAAATAAGTTATGAAACTTTTGGAATACCTCCCATCTCTCTTCACTTTATAGAGCAAAAAGGCTTCTAGTTTATTAACATTCTCTGGACAGCAATCACATTTTTATGGATCTCTGACTACCTGCATGAAAGAAGTACTAGACAAGATTATTAATAAAATATGAAGGTTCCTTTTTTTTTTGTCCAGAGCAACCTCAATAAACTGCTCTGTGCATTGCTACAGAAAGTGCTCGACATTTTTTTAATCTAGTATTCATGGCATTTAGGTAAAAATTTGAAATATACAATGCTTCACACCAAGAAACCAGTCTCAAAAATACCCTCAACCCTAGAAGATTCACTGAGAATTCAATTCCCCCATGGATATTGCCCAAATTATTCTCCACACTACATGAACACAACAACATTGCTTATGGATCTTCATCTCACACGTTCGGATGGTAAAAAGATGCAGAACTTCATCCACAGAGAATATAAAAGCAGCTTTTTGCACAATCAAAAGAAGATGCCAATTCTCTATTAGAAAGAAACAATTAAAAGTAGGTAATGACTACGAACAGCTCTGACCTGCTG
This sequence comes from Haemorhous mexicanus, assembly GCF_027477595.1. Lineage (NCBI taxonomy): Eukaryota > Metazoa > Chordata > Aves > Passeriformes > Fringillidae > Haemorhous > Haemorhous mexicanus. The sequence goes on along the minus strand of NC_082352.1, from coordinate 7,611,858 downwards.
AGAGCCTGAAGGCTTTGCTTCACTCAGGACTCCACTTCTGACTGCAGGTCAGCCCTACGCAAACAAAGCCTTAACAGAAATGTTACGGAGGAAATAATAGCCATTTCCAATGATAATACACAATTTTAGCACCTACGCTTGGCTGATTTAGGTGGTCGGCTAACATGTCAAACAGCCTGCCTTAGTTAGGTGAGCCTTTAATGGGTAACTGGCAGACTCTGGCAGCCTTATTTCTGTTTTAGATTTGGTTTGTCATTGGATATCCATTACCTGCCATTCATCTTTGATCTCTTTGGACAGGCCTGATCAAAAGATGTCATTTGACCTACTCCACTTGGCAGAAACTTGTATGACTCTCATAAAGGGGGCACCCCAGCTATAAATAAAATGACATTATTATTTTTCTGTCCTATCATGTAGAAGAGACAATTATGATAATGCAGTGTCTGTCACTTGGAGCCCAGCAAATTGCTAGCTCTCACGCAACTGTTTAGCTTTCTTATTTGTTTTTTGTCTGTTTTCCTCCATTTCAAGTTGAAAATAAAGCAGAATTGAAATCACTAATGCTCTGCCTCACACTCTGACAGTCTCAGGGTTTCCTTTTATGGGACTGACGTGCAGATGTGACCATCAGACTGTTTGTCAGTGGTGGGTGGTGGTTAAGTGCTGCGTTGGCAGCACATCCCAACAATGGAATCAGGTTTATACTTCATTTCCACCTCTGCACACGAGCGCCTGTCTGAATGCAGTGCCGGTAGACATTACACCAAACAGATACAATCGGAGAGAGTTTATTGTATCTTTAATAAAGCAACAATAGAGGAAATGTATGAGCCCTCTCTCCGCTGCCAGGGGGTTTACGTGTGGGGAGGGGTTCTGGGATGGATGACAACAAGCCAACTGTCAGGATATTGGTAGTCTTGGGTATTTTTCTGAGTGGCACATACTCCCCACTCCTGTGCCCTCCCATCTCTAGAAGAGCGCGCTGTGAAAAACACCAATCACTTGGATTTAAAATTTGAAAAGTTTAATAGGAATAAAATGATTATAAAAATAGCAATATAATTAGAGTAATAATAATTTGGACAGTTTGGATTCAGACAATATGAGACAATAGAAACAAAGAGTTACGGACATCTGGGTACCTCTTTCTGGACAAAATTTTAGTTGTCCTGTGGCTGCTATCTTGCTGTGAGTCCTTACTTTAAAAACAGCATCTTACATAGCATAGTTTCTATTTTAACATTATATTATCATCTAAAACTCTATTTAACACAATACTTAAGAGAATTAATACAGCATAATTTTCTAACATAACACATATAATATTCATTGTAGTATTTGCGAAAAGCTAATCATAAAATACACATTTTTCACAACGCTGTGTCCCTGTCCTCATGTGCAGGGAGCAGAGCATGTCCAGACTCCTGTCTGCTCCCTCTGTGCACCCACCTGCCCGGGCTCTAAGGAGCTCTGTGCCATTGGCCTGAGCCTCTTCACAGCCTCTTGGCTGGAACTGCCCTTCCCACACACTGCCTTCCCCCAGCCAGTGCTCGTGATGCCTTCTCTGTGCCCTCCAGGCAGAGGTTCCCAGCAGTGCTACTCAAAGCTCTGGCACCCAAGCTGCAGAAAGGCCACTGTGGCACTGGGCTGCCCGGCCCCAGGAGCCCCTCGCAGGGGACAGCACCCACCCTGCTCAGCCCCCACAGCAAAACACATCAACACCCTCACAACAGCACACAAACGCTCACAAATCAGTCTTCCCCTTCCTACAGTAAAACTCTGGACAGTTAGTCCACCATTAACCACAGGTCTTCACTATGGGCAAACTGCAAAACCAACAGTGAGCAAAAACACACGTGCTTTCAATCTCCTTGGGTAGAACCGTCCCCAAAGGTTCTGCAATACAAAAATCTATGTACCTTCATTTTTTAATTTGTTCTCCTTGCTCTTACACAGGCTTGATGTGCTGCTGCCAGTAAACAGATCTCTGACAAAGATGCTGAGAGAAAACTAAAACTGTTAAGGGCTTGTAAACACCAAATAGTTACTTCTCATTAATTATTTGTAATTAATTATTCATGATTAATTTGTGCCAGAACAGGAATGTTTTATTCTGAATTAATTTGATTCATTTCAAAATTGCTACTTTAAATTGCTACTCTACCATAACATGATATAATCTCTCTCTGTAGACAAGGCCTAAAATATTAAAAAAGCATTTAAAACAAAGGAAAAGCATTGAGTTCTCTCACAGAAACACACGGTGCCTGCCGTCCTTGCAAAGGACTCTGCTCATCCAAAAGCAACTTGGACAAAATGGAGCCTGTCCAGCGGCCTAGAAAATTTTTGCAACAGGGAAAATGGGGGAGATATTTCAGATCAAACTTGAAAGTGGATGGGAACAGCCCCCTGATGACAGGTCCCACTGATGCTACCCAGAGAGCAACTGAGAACAACGAGGTTCTCCTCGGCCAAGGCGACACCGAGGAGCTCAAGGGATCTGGGCATCAGTAAGATGCAGCAACAAAAGAATACTAGAAACAAAAACAAACAACAGGAATTGCAGGGCATTTTTTAAAGATGGAAAACACCTAGATCTTTTTCTCGTGAACTTAAGGATACTAAAAAGAAAGCAGATGGCAGGACTTAATAAAATTCAAGTACATTTGGCAAGGCAGCCTTTTGCTATTGCAATAGTGCATGTTATCCTTCTAATGCATCACAGAAGGATGCCTGCAACACAGCACAATTCTTTCGAATAGACTTCTTTATTACAAAGTTTAGCTTCTCAATAACACATATTGAAAACAGGAAAGATACACAGACCAATAACTTCTCCAGTTTGAGTTTGTACAGTCCAGAAACCCTCAGCAGAGATATGAGCCAAAACAGGCACTAGGCAAGTATGGCTACAGAGGGACCTGGACCATCCTCACCTATTCCCTCTTTTCAAACCAACCAAGGATGCACATTGCTCTTGTACCAGGAAACTTCTAGGACATTAACTCCACAACTCAGCTAGAATCACTAAACATACAAAACCAAGAGTCCTTAGTTTTTATCATATTACCTCTTTTAGACTGCAGACAAAAAGCACATACAGTATCTTATTTTTAGGATCTCATCAGTAAGGAGGGCCCTTGACAGAGACAGACAGCTGCCCCACAAGTCCCATCAGTTCCTTGTGAGCAGGTATTCCAGTCCAAACACTCACAGGATTTTAAACTTTTTTTTTAACTCAGGGCAGAGGTTTCTGATCACCTTTGGAGAAGGCAGACAAGAGATCCTAAAGGAAAGAGCTGGTCTCAGTGCATGGAGACTTCTCTTCTTGGCACAGGATAAGGTACTAAGGTTTAAACATAAAAGGGCATGGCTGAAACAGAAAGCACCACTTGGAAAAGGAGTTCAGTAGTTACATTAGAGAAAGTGAAGCAGCACAGTGATGGCTCATCCCAGACACAAACTGCTGAAGTTAATTGAAAAGCATCCTCCAAAGGTACTTTCTCCCTCAGCTTTGCTTCAGCTCCCTCCCTGAACCACAGGCAGCTCCTGCACACAGATCTGACCCTGGAAAAGGATGGACAAGCTGCCTGGTTGAACTCCATAGTTTACTGCTCAGCCTTTTTAAAGGCAAAGGGAGCATTTCCTTACATTCAACCACATATTCATCTGCATTTCTCCAGATGAGATTTATTTCTAAGCAGTTACAGCTACATTGCAGTGCCAACCTTGTTTCAGTATAAGAACGCCCTATTTTGATTTAACACTGCAAGTTGCACCATGCTGCTATGAAAATGACCAGATGTAAATTAGTTTCAAAGCATAGCTTTAGTTAAACCAACAGATTCGTTTGCAGGCACCAAACCCTGCCTCATCATCAGAGGTATTGCCCACCTGGCTCACTGAGCGCTCTGCTTTGTTACAGCTGCCTCCTTTGTAACTCTCTCTCCAAAACTTCTAAAAGATTCAGTGATCCTGCCCCAGTAAAACAATCACTTTTCACAGGAAGTAACACAGTCAGTTTCTCTAGACAAACACACTTAATTTCCCCCCCTCCTCTCCTGCTCCTCCCAGGTACTGCTGTAAGTGCACCTCCATCTCACAGT
>NC_082352.1:7515249-7602749 GCF_027477595.1 Haemorhous mexicanus | reverse complement strand
AATTCTAAACCAAAAATGCAGATCAGAACGCAAAGAAGCACTTTAATTCATTCTGGGTTTCTTTTCATTTTATTTTTTAATTATTTTTCATGTTCTGGTTGCCATCTGTTGATAAAAGATGGTTGTACAAAACTCACAGTACTACACAATGGGAACTTTTTTTTGTGCAATTCTATTCATAAAAAAGGGGGGGGAACAGAATAACAGTACAAAAGCATTGCACCTCTCTATACTAAGGGTCATTAGCTGGTTCATTGCATAGATTGATATAAATTAGCTACTTTTGGAACTAAATCTCTCTTTTTTTTTAAAATTTTTTTCACAAGATACTTATTTTGGGTAACTTTTAGTATCATGAATAATAGAACAAAAAAAATCCACTTTCTGCCACATCTTCTATTATTTTTGTTCTTTTATTTAAAACAATGTAAGACAATTATGATAAAAGATGTATCAACATATAGAGCAATTATGTCATAAACCACCTTCTGCTCAGAAACTCAGCTGAAAGTTCATTCAGTCAAGCACGCGAGCCTGCCAAACCTCGAAATGAAAACTCTATTAACAAGAGCCCGTTGTGAAAGGAGGTGTACAACCTGAGGAGTGCCAGGCTGATAGGTGCAGAATGCTGTAGGCACCACCCAAATCATTCTCAGCCTCACTAGCAAAGAATTTGCAGCCCCTCCTGGCACAGCTACACCTCCACAGAGCAATCCTGCATCGGGCTGAACATGCACAAATGTGTCCAGGCACGCTTTTTTCACTATTTGTGCTTTGTTTGTATTGATCATTTGATCTAAAAATAGATGTATTTTGTTCGTGAACTAACACTTCCCTTAAGGCAGAAAATAAGTAGGAACATGCCTGCAGAAATAATATGTTATTAACATGAAAAACAACGAGAAAAGTACCTCTTGTAAAACACACTGAAGAACAATGCTTGGCAACAGGCTGAGGAGCACTTGGTTTTCATACGATTTCTAAAAGTAACCAGTCATGCTGTCATTAAAGAAACACCACTGAGAAAGCAACAGAAATGTGCCCACAAATATTAAAGAAATTTATTTTTCAATCTTGTAAATAATCGTCTAAAGAAATAACGTTTTTTTCAGTGGGAAAACAAGCAAAACAACTAAAAAGAAGACATCCCAAGTCATTATATACCATTACAGCACTGGAGTAAACTTAAAACCAAACAAGAAATGCAAACTATAACACTGAAGTTTATCGATGGCCAGCATCACAGCACATATTACACTGCACAACACACGAGTTCATCTGGAGGGGCAGGGGGTCACTCACTCAGCACATACACTGTGCCACCAGGAAGAAAGGCAGTTTGATCTCTGAATATCAAATTTCCTTGCTTATCTCAGTTGAATCACGATCTACCTTGATAGAAAACAGCTATCAGCCTTTCCTACTGCACCTTGCTAAAGGGGAGAGGAAGAGGGAGAGATTTTATGGACATGCTGCAGAACAGAAAACTGCACATATGAGCCACAGCTTTGTGAATAAATACATGCCTTACTGTAACATACATAACAGCCTTGTTTGCAAAACATAATGAAATTTCAGAAAGAAGTATTCAGCATTTGCACAAAAACCAGAACTGTGCTGCAGCCTAGGCATGTGTCTGTCTCTTCCCACAGCCTGCATTTCCTCAAACTGTATTTAAGGACTTTTGCAAAGCATGGTCCAGAATATTATTGCTACTTAAGTTAAAACAGTAAGAGCCACTGGGTGTTACTTTGATTTGAATACAAGTGGAAGCAGTTTTGAGACAAGAGAGTATTGATATCACCTCTCTCTGCAAACGCTGCCTGGAGCCAGCCGAGCATTCATGTAAATACTTGTTTACAGATTTTTAACACATATATGCACACATAACAGAAGTTCTTAAGGCAAGCCATGCCTTTCATCTCCCTGCTCTCAGAGCCCTGGGCTCAGCCCAGGCCCCTGGAGGGATGGGTGTCCCCAGGGCTGGGGCTGCACTGGGGGCAGGTGAGACCACCCTGTCCTGTGGCGTGTCCCCAGCACTCCCTGTGACCAGGGGGCAGCTTGGGGGAGAGCACACAGGAGTGCTCTCCCCACGCACCACATCCAAACCAGTCCCCACATCCACCCTACTGAGCAGAAAGGTGAATTTACGACTCAGGGACCTGTTATGAGCACAGCTATTCAGGAGGTGTTCCTGCTAGCCTGGTGCACTTCCCATGGGGCTGGGACCAGTCAGGAGCACAGAAGGACTCCAGGAGGAGGCACAAACCCACACACCGTTGATCTGTGTATCTCCACGAGCTCTTCACAGCTATTAAAGTCCATCACATACCACAGTAACAAGAGCAAATGGCCAGGCAAACCTACGTGACTGAGTCTTGATACATCCCACAATAGCTTCATTTAGCTTAATGCAATACATTACAAAGCCAGCACAGAAGTTAACGTTAGTCAACAACATAATGGACAGATAAGTGTCTCACCATGGTTAAGAACATACACAGGTTCCATTATAAGATCTATTTTTAGCCCCTCCTTTGCTCCCTCTACTCAAACTGTATGAATAGCAAAATTGGTCTGCTTGAAAATACTAAGCTGAAGTCAAAGGGAAAAAAAAAAAATGTTCCTGAGAAGTCATGGAGAAATAGACGACTTGTTTTAACTTAGACATCACTCTGAATTCTGTAATAAAATTGTAAGGACACCAGGGGACTGCACAATTTCCCATTTGCTACCTGGCTATAATTCACCTTTAGGTTCACTGTGGGAGAACCAATATTTCCCTAATTGATACTGTAAAAAGTCTGCCTTTTGGATGCTGAAAGGTCTTCTCTTCTTGCCTCAGTTTTCAGTATTCTTTAAGAGTCTTGACCACAGGAGCAACAGGCACATTGCAAAGTAACAGCTGATTTTTTTTTTTCCTGCTGCCAAATACTCCAGTTACTATTAGGTTCATTGAAAAATAACTTATATAAAGATTTATTTAATAAAAGTTTTTCAACTAAAGTCACCACTGTACATTAGGTATTCAGTAAACTTTGTCCCAAAGATGCTTTGAGACACCCAGGTAATGAAGTGGCAATTCTTACAAAGAATGAAGGTGAAATAATTTTTGATACATAGCTGCATTTTTAAAAAGCATGAACATAAATATGCATTGTGCCATTTTATTATCAAGAGCCGGTTTTTTTCTTTTCTGAAACTAACTGAAGGAAGCTTTGACTGCAGAAAGGAGATGGAGTTTAGCTGTGACACTTGTTGTGTGTCCTCCACAGAAAGCCTGAAGGATTTGTTCCATGAATGGTGAAAAACTTGAATAACAAAAAGAATAGTTTTTACATTACATTTTTATAGTCAGAAATCTTAATAAAACCCTACCAGAGATCTGAGCTTGTACGACAGCAGTAAAAAAATCTGTGATGAGAGTTTTGAAGTTTATTCCAAGCTCTGATTTGCTCTGTGACTTCAGCCAAGCCTTTTCATCCCTTTCACCTTCTCTCTCTCTGTAATTACTGCAATAACCAATAAGCTCCACGATACACCTTTGGGTCAAGTTCCCTGTAGGTTTAAAAGCAGTTCTGCTGATTTTAATGGAATTGCACAGTAATGCAGAATCTGGCTTTCACATTGGGATGTTATAATTAATTAATGCTTAAGAAATTCTTTGCAATCATCTGTAGTAATAAGATACACCAGTGCAGTTATTGTTGATGTATTGAAAGTACCTAGGCAAAACAAAATCAATATACAGGGTGCATAATCTGCAAGTGCTGCAGGTGGTCTCCTCCCGTCAGAAGGAACGTGTGACAAAGGTGACAATAAGTCTGCATGTCCTCCCGTGTTTGTTGTCAGAAATGTTGGTCCTTACTAACTCAAACACTTGAACTTTTCCAGGTTTCCTGTGATGCTAACACCACTGATAAATCCATCACCACAAGGATTTCAGCTCTCAACACAAACACTCTGATTCCAGGCAATTTCACCCCCCCTGCCTTCCAAGGGTTGCAGGAGAAACAGCATCCCATGCTGCAGCTCAGGTTCATCACCAGCTGAGAGGTGTGGAGAGAGCAGGGACAGCTGTGAGGTCCCACCACTGCCCTCCTGCACTGCCTGGCCATGAGCAAGGAGCCTCCAGCCACCCCAGGATGGGCTTTGACACCTCGTGCTTTGACCCCAGCTGGCACCCAAGGACCACGAGCCACTTGCTCATGCCCTGGGTAGGATGGGAGCAGACTCAGAAAAAAGCTAAAACCCCTGAGTTAGGAACAGTTTAACAACTGAAACAACAACCACAACAATAATAATAGTAATAATAATCCTAATAATAGTAGTAATGATAATGATAATGCTGCACTGGAAAGGGAAGCAACGAAAAGAGGAAAAAAAAAAAATAAACCCCAAAACAACCCAGCCTGTACCCAAGCAACAGTCAGTGGCTCCTGGCCAACTCCCCCAGTTTACACACTGAGCCTGGTGTTCTGTGGCATGGAATATATGGAATATCCCTGTGGCCAGCTTGGGTCAGCTGTCCCGGCCATGGTCCCTCACAGCTTCTTGTGCCCCCCCTGACTGGCCAAGCATGGGACACTGAGAAGCTCTTGACTTTGTGTGAGCAGTACCCAGCAACATCTAAAACACCACAGTGTTACCCTCATTATTCTCATCCTAAAATCCAAAACACAGCACTGTACTGGCTACTAGGAAGAAAATTAACTCCATGCCAGCCAAATCCAGGACAACAGCAGTGATTAGTGGTTTTGTACTGCCATACAAGTAAAGCTTTTTTTTTAAAAATAAAATTATTTCCCATACTTTACTCCATTTGTACAGCAAAAACTGAAACATGATGGTTTATGAAAATTAAGGTCCTTTTTTATAAACTGCATGGACACAACCATTCATCTAAAACAGATAAACCTCACCTTTATTTCTATAAACTTAAATAATACCTTTTTCCCTTGAGGATGAGATTTTTCAAAGACTCGCATACGTGAAATGCCCAGCTTTTAGTGGAATTAAAATTTCAGGATTTGAGCAGGAATATCCTTCAGAATTGGCTAAAAAATGACAGCAGTTAACAAAGGATTTCCAAACTGTCTTCTACCAGCATTCAGTCCAGAGTTTTACAGCCAGGTAATGAACTGCTGAACGAGGCACGAAAACCCTACAGCAAGTTTTGCTGAGGCAATGGGCACTGTCAAAATATTCTACCTCACCTCACAATGTGATGTTATATAAACTGTTTTTATTTTTGGTGAGTAAGGAGAAAAGGCAATATTTAGAGAAAATTAACTAATGTGGACTAAATTACGCTGTGACCTCTTCAAGACAAGGCCCATGTCCTGTATTTAGTACAAAGGTTCTAAGCAGGGCCTCTGGTTACCACTGCAATAACCATAAAGAATAATGGTGGGTTCAGACATAAAGAGTTGTTTTAATACCCCTGCACTCTATCAAGGTAGTGGACATCAAAGGAAACACGAGAAATAATGCAGAAATGATAAGTGCTGTTGGATTCCATGGCCAGCCCATTCCCGTATCACAAAGCGTTACCCATACGGCATCAATTACAACTCTCCCAGACACTGCAGGTTCAAAGAAAACTGGAGAGGTAGGGAGAAGGGATGAAGCATAACAAACAAGGGCCATGGTGGCTTTTGGTGAAAAGTACACTGTACTATTCATTTAGGAGACCATGAAGAAAGCAAACCTCTGGGGGTATTCAAAAAATGGTCCCGGATAAATGAACTGATTCTGACATTCTAGGAGGAAAGAAAGCAAAGAAATCTTAATTTTTTGAGAGCATTTTTCAAACAGGGCTTGTTAAGACAAATGCTGATGAGATGTCCGTAGACATTACATGGGCATCATCAATTACCTGCTGGATTGGTTTGTTTTTTTTTTTTTTTTTTTAAGATTAATTAAATAAATCATAGTTCTTGAACATTATTTGCCAAAAGCAAAAATAAAAAAAAAAAACCAACCTGCTGCACTACTTGCTGTATAAAAACACCTCTTACATGCATTTTCACTATCTGCACATGACTACTGCAGCAGTGACCTCTGATTTCATAAGCATCCCTCTGTACCTGTAACAGCAGCAAGTTCAGAAAGAGCACTGCACCACATATTAAATACCCACGTTTAAGCTTTTTAAGCTCTGAGATATAATCACTGAATAAAGAAAGTAAAACCTCTACTACATAAAAGCAAAGAATCCTAAACAGCTTTGTGAAATGCACACCCTGTAATATAAGAATTTTACAGGGATATCTTACACATTAAGATCCATTGCTGGAAACAGAATTAGGAAAAAAAAAACCTTCAAAGCAAAAGCAGAGTTGAAATGTAATTTTTCTTATGCTAGTATCCCTATTTTGAAAGTAGTTCATAAAACACTTCATGGCACAAAGGAAACCAAAATAGTGTTAGTGTATCCTTCTAGAAAGATTAACCTGCAACATATCCCAGTGTCTGAAATCAAACATCTGCATTATTTGATCTAATGCTATTAATAAACATGAAAGCTCTGGCACCTGTGAGAGAGTGAAAAATGGAACACAGAAGTATCTTTTAATTAAATATATTAATGGTAAATAGCACTTCAGCGAGGGAGTTTTATTTTATTTTTTTAATTTGACTGTAGACTAAATATACACTCAAGTAAGTTTTAATTATTTCAATATATATTCAGGTAACTTTTTTGGTTTATTTGTTTACAAACTGACTTGTTCCCTGAGGTCTCAGCTATCCCATGCCCACGAGCAGGTACAGCCCAGCTCTGCTGCAGGAGGGAGAAGAGGAGCAGCACCTCCATGGAACTGCCCGCTGGAACCTGCGTGACCCCAGCTCTGGAAACACAGGGCATGGCTGAGACCACCCAGGGGTTGTGACCCTGCCCTGGCTTGGCAAAGGTTCACACACAAACCTCTCCTGCAGGGAGTGACAGCACAGCCTGCAGGAGTAAATCCATGGGACACAACCCTGGCAAAGCCACCGCGAGCTGCCCTCTTCTCCTGCACGCTTTCCATCCTTTGCCTTTGCCCAGGCAGGAGGGAGTGGTGCCAGGAGCAGGGCAGCAGCAGGACAGACACCCAAAAAACCCTGAGAGGCCCTGCCAGCTCCTCCTGGGTGCTGCTCTGCCTCCCTCCAGACCCTCCACCTCCAGCCCCTGCGCCAGAAGGTGGCAGCCGGAAATTCTGTGCGCAGGAATGAGCTGTGTACCCTTCCCACAGCCTTCAGCAGGAGGGAGAAAAGAAATCCTTAATTCAAGATACAAAGAAAATATGTATTAAACAGCTCTGTTCTGTTAATGAAACCTGTATTTTAAGGAGATGGAGAACACAGACCATTATAACGTGAGGCTCTGCTTGACCGTTTAACTGATTTACAGATCCGCCCAGCGAGAACGCGGGGGTTCATTTAGTGAAACGTATGTATGAGATTAACAATCAAGGAAGGGATAAAATTAAAATGAAGAATGAGGAGAACATTACCAATAAGAATTTTCAGGCGCAGAAAATACTGGGTAAAGCTGTTACGTAGTGGGAATGCAGGAAACTGGTGGTTTATTTTCTTGGGGTTGTGCATGCTCTGATCCCACACAGTCTGAGACATATTTTTCAACAAGAAGCTGATGCATTTTCTGTCTGATCATTATGGATTTTGACAACGCCACTTTGGAACCTTGGTTACTAAGATATCAATAATTAAATGCTTTCACACTTCGCTCTTGTAGATACTGGCAACTTGTCTTTGTCCTCCGAAGAAGCTAATGGTATAATGGGCAAAACATCAAGAATAATTAAGGAAAATGCTGGTATAAACTCCATCAGGAAAAAAATACAACTTTGTGCATGGTTCCTGCTTGATACCTCACATCCTGCACTTAGTTTCAAAATAAGGGAAAGTTATTTCTTTCTGCTACCTCTTAACCATGTTTTGTCTGTGTTTAGAGAAAGAAGTGCATGCTGTAATTAATGATTTAATAGCCTCTATGTGTACTCTCATTTTCTAGTTAAAAGAATAACTGGCTGAAACAGCAGTAGTCCATTTCAAGAAGCATCCTTCTCCTTTTGCCTTTCCTTGTAGAAATGTTCCTGCAACAGTGCTGCTCAAAGTCTCCAGGCTTGATTTGCAGAGAAGGTACTGCAAACCCAGTGACATCTCAGAGAGGAGGGCTGGGAGAGAAAAAATTAATTTCAAAGAGAACAATGTCTACTTTATACCTTTAAGTATATAATCTGCCCTAACTGGGAAGCTCATACAGGGAAATTCAAGGATGTACCAAGTCCCTTTCTAAGAGCACTCGACACACAAAGCAATAGAAAGAATTTAAAGAGCATGTAAAAAGACAACTCTGAACAAACTACCAATATCTTGATGCTGTCACTGTGAGAAACCAAGGCAGAACAGATTCATTTGGCTGAAGAGTGGATGCAGCTTTATACAAATGATTAATACTTGGCAACCCCCCTCCACTTGGCTTGTCACCAGCAAACTCACTATACTTCCTTCCCAGCCCTCCATTGTATTTTATATAATGACAGACTCGGCTCCAGGATGAGATGAAGCTCCCATGGCTGGATCAAAAGCAAGGAAACCTCACAACCAGGGATCTGAACAGCCAGTTCAGCTGCAGAAGCCATGGACAACTCAAATCTGCAGCAGATGCCTCACTCTGCACCTATAAACTCATCGCATCTTCATCCCATCATCATTCTGTTCTGAGGATTAAGGTACAGCACAGGAATGGTCAAAAAGCACAGAATTAGGATGAGGGGTTTAGTTAAATCAAAAAACCCCAGAGAACAATAGCATATAGCACTGCTTTTACATCATCCTGGACAAGCCCCAAGCAGAACTACGTAATTAATGCACACCTGTCCCAGAATATTCCTGGAGAGGGCAGGTCCTAAGGTACAGAACTACAGGACTCGGAAACTGCATTACACACCAGAGAAATAAGGAACAGACTGGGAAACAAATTGAGCCAAGGACTGGGTGGGTGGTAGGGCTGCACTGTGTCTGACCTGCTCTTGAATACCTGGAGAGGGAACGAGGGCTCCCCTGGCCTTGAGAGACACTGACTGCTACTGCAGAGTGCCTTCAAGAGCTGCAGAAACATCAATGACTCCCATTCTGTACCTGCAGAATACAGCAAACCAAGGGTTACCCGACCTATGGAGACCACTTCCCTTCCTGATCAGCAGTTGCACATCACTGCACATCCTTCTTTTTAAAATGCAGAACCCTGTAATTATTTACACACTTTTCCATTCCTTTACATAACAATTCAGTGTTCAAGTTGGTGACAAAATTCTTACAAAAACCATATTAGCTCCACAAATGTTTATCTTTAATCTACAAATAACTACATTTGGAGAAAATGAAAAGCTGCCTTTTCATCATTAAATTATGCAAGACTTGCAATCTTCATGAGTAAATTTGTTGCAATGAAAATGGACATCTTGGTATGAATTACAAAGGACTGGAAAATCTGAAGTAGAAATAAGCCACCAAAAAACTACAGCAAGAAATATTACAGGAACCAGTATGTCAACCCTAATTGTGTAATTACTTTTTGGCTTGGTCATATAAGCTAGAAGCAAGAAACAAGAGACAATGGTAATTTCTTACTGCTGAAATGAAGGTGTCAAACTGTCTTGTATGCTCTGTGTGCTCTAAGCTAAAGTTTACATTTATATCATGTTACTTCAATTACAATCTAAAAAGAGACTTGAATGCTTCAACTGCATTAGGCCAGGATTCGTAGATGTTGAACACACACACACATATTACCAGCTGTCCACGCAAATACATTTTCACACGTGTGCTTGTTTATGGACATTCTAATGCATGGATCATTTGTTTGAAAAATAAAACTTTGTTTCAAAAGAAAAGAAAAAAGTGCATTTTGAAATATTCTGCAGTTGTGGATTAGTTTTTGGGGGTTTTTTTTAATTTTTTTTTTTTCCCCTGAAGAATTTAAAAGATTAATGTCTGCAGTGACATGGAACACAGCAAAAACTCCATAATACTCCTGGGCCTGATTCTGACACCCTGGCTCACAGATCCCCAGATAAGCTGATTTTTAGAAGCAGCTACCCACTGCAAAGACACGGAATTGTGCCTGCTCCGAGCCCTGCCCAGCACCAGGAGGTGTGAGGCAGAGGCAGCTCCATCCTCCCATGGCTGCCCCCAGCTCCCTCCCCGTCCTCTTCTCCCGCACCCTTCCCGCTCCATCCAACAGGGCCAGTCATTAGCTGTCTTTCTCAAAAGCAGCCCAGAGCAATCTTTATGCTACTGCACATTATTGTCACTTTATTTTATAACTTATTTGTTTTCATTTCTTCAATTTGCCTCTCGTGGGATTGACCCTTGGTGCAGCACTGACAGACGTGTGTGTGAGATGAGCAAACTTCATCCTTTGGTAGACAGACAGAAATCAATGGAACAAAGACTGCTCTCCAGTACATAATCAGAGCAGAGGGCTGAGGGAAAAAGAATGTGAAAACCAGAAACTGAGTATATACAGAATGGGCACTTGTGTGCCTAATCAAAAACCACACATGGGTGTTGGAATCAGCTCGACCAAATATGACAAAACTTCTCTTCTAAACCACACTGTTATATGTTTTACAGATACCACACAGTTTTCTAGATCTCATTCTCATTTTAGGAATGTTTTTAACCATTTTAATGGGATTATTTTCAAAGGCCGATGCACAGAACTGTGTTAAGATTTAGGAGCAAAAAAATGCTATAAATAATATATGCTACAAAATTACTTAATATCTCTTTTTACATACAAATTCTAGGGCTAGTTCATATCAGAGCTACTTTGGAGTCTAAAAAAGTTTGGTTTTTGTTTGTTTTTTTTTTTTTTGACTGTTTCTCAACTGACTTGGACTTCAAGAGGCATAATTGCAGGGTGTTTGTGAGAAGAAGTAAAAAAACTTGCCCATGATGCAGCAATTACTGAAATGCCAAGTATCCAAAGTGCTTGACAAGCTGGAATATTAAGATTACTTCCAGGACAATGGCAAATTACGGGGTTCACTTCTTAGTAAATTACACAGGTATCTAATAAAAACACTGCTACAAAACATTGCACTCATGTATATATACCATCTTTCTCTGTAAAAATAGACAGATCGAACAATCTCTACATATAAACCATGCTCCTTTTATATGTGGACATAAAGTATAGGAAATATATGAGTATGTTGTCCTTGAAGTACAATTCTCAGAGAAGCAGACCCAGTCCAGCAATCATATCCAGTCAGTGAGCTAACTGAGAAATCAGGGTCATACTATTTGTCTGCAAAAAATATACGTTTAATTGAATATAATAACTATAATTTGAAACAATTTCAGGAAAAGTATTTTAGCAAAACTGTCTAAAAATCAAGCAGAACAATATGACATAATTTAAAAACATCTACGATTAATAAAAATATTCCTTGCAATTTTCTGCTTATATCTGAAAAAAAATTCCATTTCTGTATGTACACAGTATGCAGAACCCCTTCCTCTTTTATTTCAGAACTACATGATTTAAAATACCTTTTTGGGAAGAGCAGGGCTAGATTTGAAAGTGAGACTCGGATGCAAATACTGACATGAGCAGAAGCCATACCCACGAGGTCCAAGGCCAGTTTTGGCTCATTTTTACCTAGCTTCCTCAAGCTTTAGCATAGGATATGAGTAATTGTGACAACTGTAACATTAGCTGGTTTGGCTTTCCTTAGACTTTTTCCTCCTTTTCTGTTTCCCAAAGAACTTGATAAGGATTTTTGATTGTTTGTTTTCTTTCCTTTTTAATTTAGAATAACTTGACTATTAGGTGATTCCTTTTTCTTCGCAGCTGTTTTACTTCCACTTCGGTTTTTGAATTGTAAAACTTAAAAAAGAGACCTCTTCCTTCAACAACTTAAAAATACAAGTTTATTTTTATTTTAACTGCCTTCCTCTTAGATTGAATGACTAAAGATACAGAACATACTGCCAGACCATAGTGAAGGCTAAACACATACAGCAAAAAAAAAACCTGAATTAGAAATTCCAACTCAAAAGTGTCATCTACCAAATCACAATCTCATTACAAAGCTGTACATTGCAAGCATTAATTCTCAGATTTTTCTGGTAAAGCAAGGCATATCTCTACCTCCCACTACCCTCTGTATTATGGGTTGAAAACTAAGAGATACAAAACTCTGATTTCCCTTTAGAGAAAATTCAGGAATTCCTAGTTCTCAGCGTTGTTTATATAACTATTTTTTTTTTAAACACAGAACTGGACACACCACCAAAGCACTGTCAAAATAGGAAAGTTCAAAATCATAGCACTTACTATAAAAAAAAAAATCACAAAACAAACAAACAAAAAATAAAGCAGATATTCTAAGGCTTGTTTCTCCTGGCAAGCTCTGTAGCTGCCAGTTCCACAGAGAGCCAGCCTGACTGGGACTCAGGCTCCTTTGGCAATATCATGATCAAATGTTCTGGTACAGCCGCCTGGATACAGACGGGGATTCCCTCTTCCTGACGATCCCTTCAGTACTGAGGGATAAATAAAACCCCATTAGATCCCAAATTTAACTAAATTTCTCTGCCTAATTTCAGTCTACCTCAGGAAAAAAGAAAGCAAAAGATTATGCTGTTGTTTCCTAAGATCCCAGCCTCCTTTGGCTGGCAGTGAACAGACTCACAAACACGAAGCTACATTGTATTATCTGTATTTTTAAGCTCTATTTTCTGGATATGCAGTGTGTGTAAGAAAGCCCTCAAATACATTTTTTCAAGGAATGAATATGAATGAAAACAAAAAAATTTAAAAGACTACTGTTAAGGAACTGTGTATTTCACTGAGTACCAATACTCTCTCACACTTCATAAAATGTACATTGAAAAATCATTATTTTGGTGCACAGACTGAAAGATTATGAATAAATCTAATTTCAAGAACTTAATCTCTCACTGCAATATTTTTTTTCCAAAAAAAAATGCAAGTTAGGTTTCTTAAACCAGGTATTCCTAGTTTTGATATCTGACTTCATGTCTGTGGTTTCAAGTTTCAGATCCACAAAAGACACATATAATAATATGATAAATATATATATTACTATGGAGGATATGAAGATATATTTAAACTTCAAAATACCAGCATTTATCAGACACTTTTGACTGAAGGCAGGTTCTGTGAAATTGTTTTCAATAAGCAGGCCTCAGAAAACAGGAGAACCCGATGTCAAAGAATGCATTTCTGACAGTTTGTTAACGTAAATAGTTTGAACAAGTAGCTCTTTTAAAAAGTGTGCCTGCTTTCAGGCAAAGCGAGATAATTCAACATTCCAAGTAACAGAAGTTTAGGTAACAATCTAAAGCTGCATCCTCATAAGAGGATTTTATAATGGAGTTGCTGACAGACTGGAGATGCCATTGAGGACATGGCCATAGCAAAGCTTTAAGGGAATATTTCTTAAAAATATTCTCATGTTATAAAGTCGGTGGGTTTCATGTTATAAAGTCCATTGTCAAATCAAAGACATCTTTTTTTATTTTTCATCTCTCATAACAGCTTGTTCATCTTTTTTCCACTGATGTCACCGTATTTCATGAATGCCTTGATCTTCCTTTTAATGTAATTTACATAGAGGCAAGCACCAAAAGATAATAAAGATAATAGCCAGCGTAGTGTAGCTAAAATGCAACTTCAAACTTCAAGACTGTAGTTGGAATTTATGTTCTTTCTTTCTTTGCCATGTTTTGTCATAGGGAACAGAAGTAAAAAACTCTGATGAAGGCGTGTTTTGAGAAAATGTCATCTATATGCACAGAGACAAAAAACCAGTAGTAGCTTTAGAAGTCCTGGCTTGCTTTGGGGTACCCACTCCACAGCTGCTAAACACATCAGGTACAAGGCAGCCAGCACATGACTGCCTATGAGCATGCAGACAGGAGCCAGCAAATGGCAGTTTTTACTCATTTTAGCAGAATGTCCATTTTAGACTGCAACAAAGAAAACCAGCAACCAAAGGCAAAAAGCTACTGGGAAAATTACAGATTTGGTAGGGATATTTTCCTGAACTTTGACTGCAGAAATGGGAAACAACCTTGACACAGACAAACACCATCCTCCTTTTATTTTCTTCAGAACTACTCTGAAGGTGAAGAGCATTTTTTTCCGTACACAAGAATGTGTAAAACCCACTGATTCAGGACAAAGCTATCTGCAGAAGATAAGAACATCTGTAGTGCTCTCCTGCCGCAGTCTAAACAGCGAGCGACGGGCTCTGCTCCCTCCCTGTCGGTGATAGCAGACAACGTGTGCTCCTGACAATATCATCATTATAAACTTTATTATTGCTTTTGGTATTTCACGAGATGGCTGGCAGGCGCATCGCTCTCCCACGTGTTTCACGGATATTTACTGGATTCCAGTATAACCCAACCTGTTAATGCTTCTGGAATGTATAAACACTGTTAACTGCTAAATTCCCTGTATCAACATTTCAGGCATAACCGTTAAATAAGTTGGTTGCTAACTGTTGAGGAAGATTTTGATTTATTGAGTAAAGTATCATCATGGGATGAAAATCAAGATCACATTTTTAGGGAGACATGACATATTATCCATAACGAGATGCAATTTTGCACTAAAAGAGTAAGGATAAAGAGTGTGTTTTTAGAATAGAATCAACAGACAAATTTGTACAATGCTGTTACCTATTGATACAGACACTTGACTGATAACATTGTCTATTTATAACTTAATACTGTTCTGAATATTAACAAAAGTTTCTTGGCATCCCATTAGTAATCGTATAATTATTTCAAAACAGATTAAAATACCCCACCTAATTAAATGCCATCAAACAAAAATCTCCAGTCTTGATTGAGACATCACTATTACATTACATTCCTGTTAAGAAAAACAACTGCTTAGCATCTACTCCCAAATCCTTACAGGTTCTTTAACACAAAAAAGGTTACTTGACAAGTTGAGAACCCAGCCAAGAACTGTCTACAAGAATCCTTCAGTATCTACCCTCCATCAACAACCAGCAGAAGCACAAAGAAGTTACCAGGTAACACAGATGAAATTCTGTTCCTTAAACTGGCACTACAGATCTCAGCGAAAGCCTGACCAAGTCAATAGTCAGTAAAAGAGCAATATTTGATTTCAGTGGGCTTTGGACTGGGTCTGAACAAGAACAAGTGCTGGAAGCATCCATGGCTTGCTCCAAAGGACAACTCACAGCAGTACCAACTGCTCCAAACCTTGGCTTCAAGCTCTCAACAACCAGGGCAGTCTGTGGAGCATCTGGAGGTGCAACAGCCCCCAGGAAGCTGCAGGCCAGGCTGTGATCCCCCTGCAGCAGGACACTGAAGGTACTGCCTGGCAAGCACCGGGATGTCCCTGTGTGTCTGCCAGGAGGGCACGGCTGCAGAGGCTGACCTGGGAAGGGATGGGCAGCCCCTCGGAGCTTCCCTCCACATTTATGCCCTACACTGACAGGGAAGCAGGCTCAGGACAGGAGCTGAAGCTCTCCAGACCACACCACGTGAGTTCATTTTTACCCTCCATGGCCTGACCCACGTCACCAGCTGATGCCAAGCTGCTGTTGTACACAGCAGCTCCTGGGACCCAAGGAAGGACAGAACATCTCCTTCCCCATCTCCTTCCCCCCACACTGAATGCAAGCAGGATCCCTATCACAGCAATGAAAATTCCTTAGCTTAAGAAATTGCCTTTTTAAAGCTTTTTCTGTGGGGAATCTTGTCTAGAACACACTCCCAGTGATCTGACAGATTTCAATAATTATTACACACAGTTTTTACTCAAAAAATCACACAGGGACATCTCTGCTGGTTGTAAGCAGCAGAATCTGGGGGAATCCCCTGCATTAATATTTTACATGTTTCCAGGGCTGCTGCTGAGAAGACCCACTCCTGGATGAGAACTCCATTATGTTGGGTGTGACACAAACATCCAACACACAAAGACATTTCTACTTCAGCAAAGTAAGCAACTACTTCACATAAAGTGTATCTTCCAGTCCATACAACAAATCACACCCTCATTTTAACACAAAATTTAACTGTTTCATTTCCTTTTACCAACAGTCAGTAAATCAGCTATATAAAATGTTTGCAGCATCTCTAAAAGAAGTTTTTAATTGTAGCCTAATGCAAACACATGGTATTGTTAGCTAAAAAAACACAGCCAGTGAAGATCAAGTAACAAAAGATGTTTTCCTTTGAGAAATGTTAAATACTTCACTTTTTCACGACTGAGCACAAGTTTCTAAAGGATGATAACTTTGTTTTGTAATTTGTTTATTGCTTAATCATGAAGACCAGATTGAGCATTTGAGTCACACAATTTTGTGTTGCACACTCCTACAACAAGAATGTGCTGTAAAATTTTATTTCTTTTTTCCTTCACTCAGCTTACTGCTTGCTTGCCCTCCTGCTTATTCAGCTAACCATCTCAAAATGAAATGCAATCACACAGCAAGATTTCACTGCTGCTGGAGTATTTTACACAGAAAACGTATAAGCATGAGGAAATAATGCACCACTATTCTCATATATTACATCGGACTATTTTCTAACTAATATAGATAGGAAGCATTTTATTGCAGGCCCAGAGCAAAAACAAAGGAAGACAAGGTATCCTGGGTAAATGATACATTTCAGCAGTTAAAAAACCCACTATCTTTGCTGTCTCAAGTTCTACCTTCTACTTTTCAAATATTCTTTCACTAAAATTTACAGCAAGTCCAACCCAGTTTTGCCCACCTGG
The DNA here is from genome assembly GCF_027477595.1 of Haemorhous mexicanus. Lineage (NCBI taxonomy): Eukaryota > Metazoa > Chordata > Aves > Passeriformes > Fringillidae > Haemorhous > Haemorhous mexicanus. The sequence continues at coordinate 7,585,936 of NC_082352.1, read as the reverse complement.
TTTATGTCTCTGCATTTTACTTACAAGATTAAGGTGGTTGCCAGAATTGTACTCTTATGCCCAAACTAATTAAATTAATATGGCAAATGCAAAGGGATTTGGGGGTTAATTAGAAAGCAAGGCATATGTTTAACTCTAAAACAACAGCACAGTTGTATACCTGATTTTGAAGGCAAGTGAATGAAAGTAACACATGAATCCAGGTATTTCTATTTTAGGGACCACACAGTGGTTTAGATCACTACCTACCAGTCTTTTCTTCTGCATGGCTCTAGTTCTTCCTTCCCTTCTCCTGAAGGCATTTCCAACCCTGCTCCTTCCTCCACAGTTACCCGGGGGATTAAAGCAGTGCCCTGCCTCATGGCTTTTATCTGATGATTCCCTACCTCCAAGGCCATCTGGCTCTGCTCCTGGATTATCAGCTGACACGAGTTAGTCATCATGCACCTACGACAGTAAAACCATTATCTTTCACCCCAGTCATCTCTGAAGAAGTATCCTAGAAAACATGCTGAATAAAACAGGGGACTTTTCATCATATAAGTAAGTACATACAAATGTATTTTATGCATTTCACTGCAGTGTGGCTTGGACAGTCGTTTAGAGAACACCAGGACATCTTCCAAGCTTCAGGTTTAGCTTGCAGGAGACTTTTCTTAAGCACACTGCTGACAAACTGAAAACTGGAGATAAGAAATATTTCTGTTTGACTGCACAGGCTGGTGGGACTGAAGCCCTAAAATCACCATGCATATAAGAGATGCAACAGCAAGCTACACTGAAAGGAATAAAAAGGACAACTAACCTTAAAAATGTGGAATAAAAAGTCTTTCTTCTCTCAGAAAGCTTCAAAAGGAAATGCATCTCCTCCATCCCTCATGGATCCAGCACACACTAAAGCCAGTGAGAAATGCCTTGGATTTCTGGCAGAGAGCAGGACAGACTTGAGCACTGTCTGGCACAGAGCTGCATTGTCACAGCCTGGAACAGGCAGGGCATGGGCTGAGGGAAGCTTTGCACATTTACTCAGTTCACGTTCAGCCAAGCACATTATGTGTGTGTGTGTATATATATTTATATATATATATATATATATATATATATATATATATATATATATGTATGTATATATCTTTCCTCGATATATTTTTCTCAGTATACAGGTACCATGTAACTTAGTGGTTCCTACTGAGATACTACATTCTACTTAACACAGTGACTTAAACACTGGCAAGTGCTTGATTGTTATTTGACTGTTTATTTTAAACTCCCTTTGCACATTCTTCCACCATTTAAAGCAAAACAGTTTACTATCCGTGCCGGTGTTAATGTTTGACATATTCTGTCCATTTTTCACTTCATATGAACAAAAAGCCAATGCAGCTTTACCATATTCAGTACCAAGGTATTGCAAGTTTCTAAACAGTTTTCCCTATACAACTGCAAAAGCAGCCTGTATATGGGGAAGGATGGGGAAGAGGCTAGGACAGAAAAACTCTTTCGTAGAATCCAAACTCTTTCACCTGTGCAATAAATATTGTGAATGAGGAGCAGCTATTCTGTCTTACCTCAACATCATGCATGGAATAGAGACTGGGAAAAATAAGAGGGAAAAGATGCATCTCACCTTGATGAGAAGAGGGAAGCATTATCACAGGGAACTTTCATATACAATGTGCCAAAAAGTCTCTATCAGACTAAGAATAACCACCTATATTCCAACATGCAGCCATCTATCCATGTGTCTTTTAGCCAACATTTCCTTGATGTCAGCACTATATATCCCTCCATTAGGGAACCACTGCCACAGTCCCCTATCAGTAAATAAAACAGTGATCAGCAGAACTGAAATACAGCAAATACTTGAAAAGGTATCAGAGGTGTTGATATGTGAAAAGGAGACAAATCTGCTTCCCAGCTAAGAAGGAAAGAGCTCTTTAGCCATAAATATGTCACCTCCCATGCTGGCATGGCTATCCCACATTTATCTAATCCACAGAATGTGCTAGAGAAAGCACTGCATTCCTGTACACAAGCCCCCCCACATTTGCCCTGCACAGGCACAGGGCCCACTCACCTATGACAAAAAATGCCAGTAATATGTCAGACTGAATTACTATTACATATGGAAGAAAAAGAGTTAGTCCTGCTAAAAAAAAAATACCTGCCAGCAACTCCAGACAACATCCTAACTTTACATAGTTGGGCTATGAGCCAAGGGGGTGCTGACTTTGGTTGTGCAGTGCACAGATGACATTTCTCAAGCTAATGCTAATATGCAGTACTATGCTTTTAAAGAGATTTTTTTTTTTAATTTCTCACACAAACTTTGGTGAACATGACGTTCTGAGGAATCACTAATATGAAATGTTACTTGAGGACACAGATCTCTCCAAGTCATCCAAGCTAGCTGCAGCCTGAGCTTCCTGCCCCCAGTGTTGGAAGAATAGCTCTATGCAGCAGATGTGTCATACCCAGCACTCAGATGGCACCCCGTTTCCTTCTTAGCTGTGTTCTCTCCTCCTCTAAGTAAATACTGGAATGATTACAAGTGAAACAGGGTGTGAGAGCAGAAAATGTGATACAGGCTACACACAATTAGCAGAGGAGCTGCTTGTGACACACTGACTCGAAGAACTGTGCAAAGAACACTCGGAGGCATCAGCCAGTGTGAAAGGGATGGTGTGTGCAGAACGGTGTACAAGGTTTTCATCCTGCACTTTAAATTCCCAGTGTTTCACAGCCTGTATCCTTGCAAATCTTGCTGATAATCAACACTAATATCTAGTTTTGATATTTAAAGTAAGCGGGTTTGTTCTCCTGGCAGCACAAACTTGAAGTTTCTTTGTTCATTTCTAGAAAACAGTGTAAAGGAAGTATGAAACCAAAAATGGAAAAATACAGAGGGGCAGCTTGGCAGCCACCTCTGCATCACTTCTTACAAAATACTTTGTAAAAAAGAAACACTACTAATGCAATCATCATACCTGCTTTCTCCTGGGATCAGACTATCCACAGAATCCTTCAAAGCCTGAACAAACACCAGAGCTGGGGTTTTTTGGACTACATGGGCATTTTGCCCAACAATCAATCATAAGACATTGCACTCTCACAAAAATGTTGTGCCACATTTCAGCCTCAGACCCAGCTTTTGGGCAGCAGCAGCAGCACTCAGCTCTGCTCTGCTGGCAGCAGCAGCAGCTCTGCCCAGCTGTTTCACACACCCTGGTCAGCACTGCACTACCCAGAAGTGCATTCCTGTGTACCCCAGGCTGGGTGTGCTCTGCTGCACCCACTGCCAGGACACCCAAACTTGGAGGAGTTGGAAACTGGGCTTTGCAGCAGTCTTCTCATCATTCCAGCTACAAATAACTGGAAAATTGCTGGAAGATCAGGGTTCAGAATGGGCTCACAAGAGCCTGTTATTCCTCTGGCTGATTGGAAATGAGATAGGTGCTGCCTGGACACTTCTCCTGTACTGAAGAAAGGACAGTGCTGCAGCCTCACCGAGCTTTGCCTGCCTTGCTGATGGCAGAGCTCGTGCACTCCACCTCTGCTGCAGGGGACAGCCCAGGAGACAATGCCCTGGAAAGGTGGCCCAGGATGAAAAGGCTGCATGAAAGCCGTAGGACCCTCACTTGGACAGACTAACCACACACTCCAGTAACTGCCAGCAAAGATAGTGAAGCTGAAAGAGGCTTAGTGCAAGCATGCAGGAGATTTGTGACAGAAAGTTAGAACTCCATGTCAAGCCTTTCATGCAAACAATAAATATTACTTATGCTCATAATCAGACTTTTCTCCAGCATCGTCTTTGAATGTTGAACCTTTTTCAATTAATTAAAAACTATGCACTGCAGAGTGCATATTTTATCAGCCCTCAGCTGCTTAAGTGTCTAGAAAAGACCAGGCAGTTTTTCTTTTTTCCAGGCAACCCAGAGCAAGTACTTGCAAGGGTCATATCTTTTTAATTATCTTTTCTCTCTTTGATTAATTATTCCGTCTGACAATAGCGTGTTTCTAATGCTATTCACCTGCCTTTGATGATTGACAACTTTTCTGTCTGATTCAAAGCAAACAGCTGCTGCCATGATTGCCTAGCAACCAGGATGTGATGGATGAGCCCCAAAGATGGATGGCTGCAATAAATCATGTCTCCAGCTATAAAACTGAAAAAAGGGATAAGAATAAAAGCGAACAAAAAACAAAACAAGGTTTCTTCCCATGAGTGCACTCAGCTCCTTACCAATTACACCTGAAATGGACTTTGTGTCTATTAATAGCAAAGTTTTCTAATCAGTAAGAATGCAATGATGCCATTTGTATCAAGGTGTGTTTACAATTGTTACAGCAAATTGGCACTTGTACTTCAATTACCTGCGGTGTTACACAAGTGCAGGAGTAGCAGAGCAAAGTTTTACTTTATACCGTTGAAGGCTTTATAGAAAGTATTATGTTTTTTCAGAGTTTTTTCATGGTGTTAGACTTGAATGAAGGGTAAAAACTTGACTTCTCCTCACTTTTGACAACTGAGAGTACCAAAAGTAAATGGAACTGAAAAACTAATTTCTATAAAACACATATAAGGTCGCTGCTGGCTTTAAAAAAAAAAAAACATTTTACCTAAATGTTTATTAAATATTTCTGTCATTCCCTTTTGCTAGGAGGGCATCCTGCAATCAAAGAAAAAGTTGATGTGACAAGCAGGATTTCAAAAACACCAGCTACCTGTGCAAATTCAAGACTGATCCAACAAAGTAATTCTCGTCTCATTTTACCTACTGCTCCTGTAAATCACTTGAGTTTTGTAGGATGCACCAGGCAAGGAACAGTCAATAGCTTGTCAGCTCAGAACAAGTTTAACCAGGCTGGGTATTGCACTTGCCTGAAGGGGCACAAACACCCCAAGTTCTGGCACTGCCTATTGCTGAGGCTGCTCCATTGTTGGAGTGTCTACCTCCTGAAAGTCCCTGCCTGCACTTCCTAGGAAAGATCTAATTGCCTATAAAAAGCTGTTTCCTTAATTCTTCCAGCAGGTGGGGGTGTCCTGGTTCCAGCAAAAGTGCTTCAAAGAGGGAAGGGATTGCCCTCACTACTTACACAGCCAGGCCATCCACCCTCCAGGAGCACCCTGGACACTTGGGAGCGAACACCAAGGCTCAAAGATTCACAGTCCTGCACGAAGAGCACGGGTGGAAAAGAAATATCTGAATGCTGAAATAATTATGTCCTAGAACCTTCTTTCCTTTGCCATTATTTGGGACCCAGAAAAAAAAATAAAAGGTGCATCCTGTTAGCAAAAGGAAGCTGGAGTGTGTTAATCTGTTCACAAGCACATTTTTATACTGGAAGTGGCAATGCCTGGCAGTGTTACACTGGATCAGCTACAGTCCTGCTTGTATTTTAGTGTTACACACAGCAAGCCTCTGTGCTCATGCAAAAGGCTGCCTGCATCCTTGCACGGGCCACGGCTTTGTCTGCATTCTTCACAATTATTGAAATGCTCCCACTAAAAACTTAACTCTGCCTCTGCCTGTCGCTCTCCCTGTTGTACAAACACACACACACACACACACACACACACACACGGAAATCCAGCCCCTAAAACAATTGTAAGGCACTCCTGTAATGACCGGCGAGTATCTGGTAACAAACAATGAGAAAGCAAAGCCATCAATCACAACGTGCACGCCGAGGCCTCCATTCTGTCCCAGCTCATCCAACTCTCAAGTTACAGCTTTACACGGCAAGTCTAAATAATATTCAAAATGATAAATGGCACTATAAGCCTGATATCCATCATCAATCTTTTTTTAAGGAACATCCATCTTCAATAATGCACGTTTGAATCATGTGAAACCAAGAGCTCCCAGATTCATTTACACAACCCCCAGCAAGCTGGTGCTGCTTGAATGATACGTGTCAGCCAGTTTGTCCCAACTGCCAAACTCAAAAAAAAAAAAACAAAAGGGGGGAGGAAAAAAAAGAGAAATGAAGAGAGACTGAGAGAGAAAGAACACAGGAGGGGAAAACCTTCAGGGGGCTGAACAAGGCGACTTAGCAGATAATATGAAAGCACATCACCTCCTGGGTGAGCGTGGCAGTGCCCCCAGCACAGCCGGGCGCTCCCAGCCCCGCTGCCTGCCCCGTTCTGGCCGGAGCACATCCAGCACATCCAGCACATCCAGCACATCCAGCAGCAGCACAGCCGGAGCGGGAGCTGCCCGGGCCCCCCCCGCGCTCTGCTCTGCCAGGGCCGGTGATAAATGACACATGTCATTCTGTCGGGAGGGAAGGGTGGGTCAGTGATGTATGGCTCTGCTGAAAAGGAAATCGACTGTTTGGCATGGCGCGGCTATTCTCCACCAGGATTTAGTTTCAGAACTCTAAAATGAAATCTCCGATGTTTCAAGTGCACGGTTAGGGCAGGCTGACGTGCGGCCGAGGCAGCTTGCTGCCTTTTTTTTTTTTTCCTTCCCCCCCCTCCTTGATTTTTATTTTTTAACCTCTCTCTGCCCTTCGGATTTCAAAAAACTGCTCCACTGACTGGAAACTGCAAAAGAACACACATATATCAAAGTCTTCAATAGTTATGATCCATGATAAAATTTAAATAGGTTGAGGTTTCTATTTTTATTTATTATTGGGGGGGAAAAATGGCATGCAGGCTTGACACAAAAGCAAGATAAAAATTAGCATGTTTGAAGTAATCGTCCCACAGCTTGACATCTGCATAGTAAATTTTAAAGGAAAAAAATGTGTCAGGCAGGCATGAGCTGTTCCCTCCCTCCCCCCCTCTTTCATTAGCTCACTGGCAGGGTGGCACTTCTGAACCTCATTACTGCAGGAGGATTTATGAAGCTGAACCCAATGGCAAAGAAAAGGCATCTGTCAATAATTGTAGGGAGCTGCACTCACAGCTTTGAAATCTCATTAAGTATGCAGTTATCAGGCATAAAGATCAAAAACATTACTCAACTCCGACAGAATCTTATGGAGGAACATTAATTAGCAACAGGCCTACAGTACAAAAAAAAAAAAAAAAAAACCAGACTTCCTCTCACACCTGCCCAACCCACAAACCAAAAGAAACACTCCTCCTCCCTCCAGAAAAAAATAATTCCCAGCATCTGAGACTGATCAAGTACATGAAACAAGAGAGAGGAAAAAAAAAATCCAGTTGAGACAGTCTTGGCGGTGAAGAGAGAAAAGGAAGAAGCTGTCAAAGTTGAGAAGGATGTCAGCACTGGCCCTGATTACAAGGGCCTATACAGTTCCCAGGCCTTTTATCATCCCTGCCATCAAAAACAGACTCTGTGTCACAGATGGATGACTGATGGCTGCCAGTCTGGAGCAGCCTGGCCAAGCCTCCTGGAGGCCCCTGCTGCGATCTGGCCCTCCAGCAACAGGCTTGACCTAGCAGGGAAAGGGCTGCCGGCAGCGAGCCCAGTCCCAGAGACACTCAGAAACAGCACCCTGTTCTGTTCTTCCCCAGAACAATCCAGCGAGAGCTTGGTCAGGGTTTGTTTGTTCAGCTTACAGAAGTTAAATGTAATACTGCTGCTCGCCACGCAAAGCTGTGCATTATTTGAAAATAACCCCAGCAAAAAAAAAAAAATTAAAAATAATTAAATAAAACCTCTTCTTTGTCCACACAAAATGTATTTTTCTAATCCTGTTTCTAGTTTGCATTTTCACCACAATTTGCACGCTCGATTGCTTAGAAAATACATGAGAGAGAAATATAAATTTGGGGGGAAACATACAAATTCATAGGCGAAGCTGGACCATAAAACCAAGTGACCTTTGCAGCATTAAGTATTGTGTGCAACTAATTAAGAACTATGACCATATTAACATTTTTTGTTACAGAATCAAGGATATCAGCTACACAGCTTAACCCATTGCACATATTTTTTTCATTTCCTCCCTATCAAAAACTGTGTTTGCAAACAATAACTCAAAGCTACTTGTTAAAAAAAAAAAAAAGAAAAAAAAAAAGAAAAAAGCAGGAGGAGGGAAATCACCTTCTGTAGTCTTTTTCCCACTTGGGACCATGCCTGAAAAACTCCCTCTCTAGTTACATGCTACCTTTCAAACATTTTATATTTCCCATAATTTTGCGCTACAAAGAAGCTTTCCACTGTACAGTTTCATTCCTGTGCTATTTCCTATGTCCTGGGTTTTGATATAATGTACATATTTGTCTCTCATTTCATGAAATATACAGTGATATTTATGTCTCACTTGTAGCCACACTGAAGATTGGCTTCTTAATGAACTACATCTTTAATACCGCACAGAGTCAGGGATATTCGCACGCACACACAAGACAACCTGCCTGTCAAAATCTTTTCAATATCTGAAATTAATTCATTTACTAAAGTAATGTACTTAAAAAAAATAAAAAAAATCTTAGCTCTGACAAAATACGGAAGCGGAGGTTCCGCTCTAAACAAGATTTTTTAAAGAATTTTAGAAAAAGTGTTACAATAAGGTGTTTATATTTTTCCGTATGCTTACCATATTACTTTTATTATGTGTAGCATCAAAGTGATTATAGCAATTACATCTAACAGAATTAATTATAGAACATCCCATCATTTCGAAATACATAATGCATTAGAGGTAAGCCAAAGAAAGAAAACATCTCGACTGTGGTTACTATTGTTGGAGTATTTTTTTCTTTAAGCATGAAGGCGAAACCAAAGTAGGAAGAAACATAGAGAAACGGTGGGGTAACAGTGAAATGTTAACTACAAAAATCTGAATATCAAGGCAGGTACGTTTTTTACTAGCAATAGTAACCTGTGCAAAGCTGCGCTACCACAAATATCCGTGTAAAATCCATTAGAGTTTTTAATCACAAAATATGGAAACTAGCCAATTCACCTAACCAATGTGTTAGTACATAAAGACAAGAGTGTATGAGTGAAAGAGTTACAAGCCTTTACGTATGCAAAATAAATTCACTCAAAGCTTCATTAATATTAATTTAAATTCAGAACCCATTTACATTAAATTGTTCATTAAAAATTGCCTATTTTATGCAACATGCATTCCGCAAAGAACACATAGGAAACCGAAACAGAGGGCTCAATTTAATGATGGAAATATCAAAAGTAAATGAATTTGGATCATTCCAAACGAATTCTAAAGCAGCCCTCCGCTCCGTGCCAGTGCGCGAAGTTTGGCGGGAGTTTGGCGGAAGGGCAGGGAAACCTCCTGGCTTCCCACTTGGCAAGGCTTGGCCACCACCCTTCCCAGCTCCCCAGCACCACAGAGCCTTGCTAAAACAGGAATTATTTATGGACAGGACCTAAAAGCCAGCCCCGTGACAATGGTCACCAAGTGTGAGCACACCGGGCCGCCTCTGAACTGGGACGGATTGCCAGCGCTGCCGGGCGGAGCTGCCCAAACGCCAAGGGATGGCAGCTGGAGGTGAGGCAGGCTGCCCATGGAGCCTCCTCACTGGCAAACTCCCACACCAACAAGCACAGTCAACTTACGTGATTCCCAACAGCTGCTCTGAACGAAGAAAAGAGAGTCATAATTAATAACATGTGTCCTGACAGAGTTAATTAATAATTTATAATTAAGTCTAAAATACGAACTTAGATTATTCTTGAAGAGTTGTCCCTTTACAGCCCGAAGAGGCCAGGTAATGGCATTGGCAAAGAGCTTTCAGATATTTTATGATCCTCTGGTAACTCTTTCCCTACTCTCCCTCCACCCCCAGGGGGAAAAAAAACCCTTTGAACATTTTCTGAGAAATATCTTAAAGTTGATGCCTGCAATGAGAAGTGTTTAAATTCTGCAGATTGGCTCTCTGCTGAGATGACCAAAATATCTTTCAGGCGCAAAATCAGGCAAATGCAGTAGGATGAATCTCGCAGTCTCTGAAATTAAGCCCTACTTATTTCAACTCTTTCAGTTCTTTTTATGAAAATGGTAACAAACAATTTCAAGCTCTGACAATGTTCTATTCTACATTATTGTACTTAAGAAAACTACAATACAATCTCTCGTGGACTATGCTTTAAATCCTTTGAGCCAATTTTCATGCTTTATTTTTTTTTTTGTTATGTTGAAATCAAGAAAAATCAATTGCACAAATTTTTTTCAATCCTCCTGCTTTAGGTTATGACACATACACACACAAAAAAGCAACGCATCCATTGTTTAGTGGGATTTTTAAAATTAATTTAATGTCTAACTGCAAATGCTGGAAACTAGAATTAATCTGTCTGGATAAAAAAAGGCTTACAGACATTTAAATGCATGTATCGGGACACTTTATCAACCTAACATAAAATTGTCATCTTATCTTATTATATGACTATTTTATGCATGTGTCAAAGAATTTGAAAATGAATGCCTGTCTATTCACTCTAATTACAACTGCATATTATCTGTCTGGATGTACCAGTCCATATCATTGTTACCAAATACAATATATTGTATTCACCTTTCATTTTTAACTTAAGGCTGATAAACCACAATTTGGGCGTAACTAAATTTTAAAAAAATTACCAAACACACAGAGAAGAACAAAAAAAAAAAAAATCAGACTAAAACACCTGAGGTAGATTGTTTAGTAAATGATGCTGAAGTATTTCACAGATAAGAAAACACGCGACTACTCAGCAACTATGTTATTTTTGGTGTTGTATCATAACCATACACACACATACACTCCTACTTGACATTGCAACACTTCAGGCATCTCAATACCTGATCCACTAGCAGCACCTTGAAAACAGGGCTGTGTTAAAATCTGACAATCTGTATTTGGATTCTCTAGGAAGCAGTCACGACATTGGATTAAAATATGGATTACTACACCGTAAAGCCAGCAGTGCCAAGGTTTGCTCAGAAAGATAACACGTAGGTTACTTTACGTCCTGGCAGATGATTTCTTTTCATTCACTCTGTACCACCATATGTTTCTGCATAAGCGTGCACGTAGCACGCTTAAAAATGTACCCCACACTTCACCCTGAAGGTGATCTTTTCTATACAGTTTCCACTAATCCTGGAAGCAGGGCTGACAAAAAGAACCCACTCTAATCCTGCTAACTCACCCTAGCTTCACTGCATTTCCCATAACCCTGCAGCAGTCACAATTCATTCTAATCACTTTACAAAACAATCTTTAGTAAAAAGAGGAAAAATGCAGACTTGTAAGCCAATTTAAGAAATAACTGCTGATACATCAGTTATTGACTATTTCACTCCTGCTCATGATAGTGCTCAAGGCAAAACCGAGAACAAAATGACAACATCAACCGCACGCAATAAACTGTGGCCCAGGAGAGCACTGAAGCCCTAATTGACAGCTGTCAAGCTAATGGGAGAAATGGCAGCTGATTCTGGAAAATTCTGTTTTCCAGGCAGATATTCAGGGGAATCTATCAAGCCTTTTTATATTTATGCCCCTTTTTTTTTTTTTTTTTTTTTTTTTTTTTTTTGCATTGTTCCTTCACACTTTGCCGGGAAAAAAAAAAAAAAAAAAAAAGGCAGAGGACAGCCATAACTAATCATTTTGTCAGCTTGCTGCTAGGAAGAATCTCTGCCCAACAGAGAAATATGTGGCAGGTTTGGAGGCAAATAACATACCAAGGGCTGACACTGCAAGTACCTTTATAGGTAGCCTACTTTATCGCTACATTTACTTTTGGGGTATGTATGTAGTTGCAAGCAATTGCCATAAATTAAAGCGAGCGTTCGAGTTGCCGGAGTCAGAGCTGCCTGGAAATCTGGCGGCACAACCTGTGTGCCATCTTGCATCTGCCTGCTGTGCTGCACCCCCAGCCCCACGCTGGAGGGGCCGAGGGCTGGCACCAGCACTCGAGTCCCTGGGAAGGGGAAGTGCTCCGCACCTCTGAGGCATCAATTCTGTGAATTTCAGTGCTCACACTGACCAGGTGCAGCTTTTGAATGTAAGCGCAGAAGTTGGGAAGAGCCTCAAGCATGCAGCAATCTCTAGGATTTAAAACATACTATGCAAAAAAAGAAACAAAAACAAACAACCATAGGCCCAGGTTTGTTTGGGTTTTTTTTTTTTCCCCAGAGCCTTGAAAACTCGGTGCAGTTGTCTGTTACTGTTTTCTTAAATATATAAATAAATAAATAAGTAAACTATATGTGATTCCAGCAAACAACTAGCTCCCAACCCCTCCTCACAAGGTATGTACACAAAACATGTATTAAGTCATTTCTGTCAGTTGGAAATACATTTTCTTGATCTTTTAAATAGGTTTCTAAAAAAGCTGCAAGTGAAAGCTATAATTTAAGGATAGATAATTATTGTTTGCATGAACAAGACTGGCCTCTATTAATACAGTATCTTAGTTTCCCCAGACAGTAGCCTCTAACTGGTAAATATACCTTCTTCCTCCTGACTTACATGACAGAAGTCTCTGGAGCAGCAATCCTGACTATCTTCTTGCTTTAACAGGTGAGGAATAAAATTGCAATCCCTGACTCTCCTTCCCAAATTTACCTATGATATTCAGCTGAGTCTCAAAGCAAACAAAGTGAAATTATCATTTTTACAGATTCTTGATTCTCAGAGACAGCTTTAGTCTTCCACAGTGTGGTGTTAACACTTGGGCTAGACATAAAGAATTTGTGCACCTGTCTGTTATGTCTGCGAGCTCTGTGCTGCTGAGAGTTCTTTGTTGTTGTTATTCTACTCCAGACCATTAAAAGGGTCCTAATTCCTATGACATGATTATCCAGGTACCAAAGCCCATTTGTCACCTGCAGCAGAAAATTGAGTTAATGCACAACTAAAGGCAACCAGGACTGTGTAATATCAACTTGATTACATCAAACTAGCTGCAAACCTAATTCTGCTGGATGACACTGCGTGGAGCTTGTCATCTCCAATCATTAAAGCTGTCAGGAATCCATCAGGTTTACAGCTAATTAGGTGAACACTAATGAAGCTGGCAAAACAACTTTTCTTTTTTTATGGCTGAGCGGACCTTTCAGTTTGGAGAAAAAAAATTCTCGAGTATTCTCAAGGTTGCTGGGGACTGGATTTCCTGAGTTACCAATCAGCAGACATCTTTAATTCTCCCCCCACCACCACCTTTTTTTCTCTCTCAGTACCAAGCAATCAATTTGTCATCACTCTCAGTATGCCACAAAAGCAGTCATGAACCTTATAACTCGCAGCTCTCAAGCCAAAAAGGGGGGGGAAAAAAAAAGTAAGTTTCTTCTGTCTTAAAATAAAACACCTCATACAGCTCACTTATTTATCTTCATGCACTTATCAACAGCATGAATGTTCTTGTTTTTTCACTCTTGTCAAATAAGTAGCCCTTCAGTCATTCTACATCCCCCATATCCATTAGGCAGAGGCATTTTGATAAAGTAAAGCCAAAGCTAGTGTATGGGAAAGAATGAAAGCACTCACTCTGCCAACTTCTGATTGACCATTAAGCTATTGATGAATGTGCCTGTCAGGAGAGAGACAATTAAATCAAATATGAAACAAAGTCGTTTTGACGGGTCATTTTGATAGAGCAAAACCATTCTTCCATCTCCTATTAGTCCTGCAGTCAAGTTTTTGTAATGAATATTTCTTAACTAACCTGTTATTTCTTAGCTGTTTTTTAAGGTGTCAAAAAAAAAAGCCTTTGCTTTTACTGCTATTAGAAAAAGTAACATTTCCAATGTGACCAATAAAAGCAGCATCTCAGTGGGAAGCAATTATACACAATACTAAATGTTTAATGTGGCTATCAAAAAGCTAAAAGTTTAAAGAGATTACACTTCTGCTAAATATGAAAGATAGATCGTGTATCGTGGATGATTCACTTGAGAAAGGAGAGAGAGACAGAGTGTGGTGGAGGGAGAGAAGGATACCTCAGAATGTGTGTTTAGTGCAGAAACATTTTCTTCCAGTCTGTGGAGAGAGAGCCCAGTTCACAGCAGAGTCAAAAATGGAAAAGCACATAGAAAATCTAGATTTTGCAGAACTAAATTCACATTACAAAATAGAATTTCCCAAGTATCAGGAAAAGTTCACCTCTGTCATTTTTCTAGAAAATTGTTATTTGATGGCACGGGCCAGAAAAGCAAAATATTATCATGAAGTATTTGGCTACGATATTGTTTGCTAGATGCTATCACCACCACACTGAGAAACTTTCCAAACTTTCTAGTTGTTTGTATGAGGGGTAAGACGGCTGGGAAGTCTATTTCCCTATTTCTAAAGTACTGCCCAAACACATGTGGCTGTCCAAGAGGAAAAGAAAGGAAACATGCACGTTGTTATTTACAATTTGTGTCACTCCCCGAGCCCCTTGCAGTTTACTAAACCCAAACCACCCCACTCGGAGAAGCTGTCAGGCAGTGTGGGAGCACTTCTGAACTCCAGCAAGCCCAGGCTGCAGGACTGACTACCTGCTCCATGCTGTCCCTAGCCCAGGCTGCAGAACTGACTGACTACCTGCCCCACGCTGTCCCTAGCCCAGGCTGCAGGACTGACTGACTACCTGCCCCACGCTGTCCCTAGCCCAGGCTGCAGGACTGACTACCTGCCCCACGCTGTCCCTAGCCCAGGCTGCAGGACTGACTGACTACCTGCCCCACGCTGTCCCTAGCCCAGGCTGCAGGACTGACTGACTACCTGCCCCACGCTGTCCCTAGCCCAGGCTGCAGGACTGACTACCTGCCCCACGCTGTCCCTAGCCCAGGCTGCAGGACTGACTGACTATCTGCCCCACGCTGTCCCTAGCCCAGGCTGCAGGACTGACTGACTACCTGCCCCACGCTGTCCCTAGCCCAGGCTGCAGGACTGACTACCTGCCCCACGCTGTCCCTAGCCCAGGCTGCAGGACTGACTGACTATCTGCCCCACGCTGTCCCTAGCCCAGGCTGCAGGACTGACTACCTGCCCCACGCTGTCCCTAGCCCAGCCACAGCCGCGCTGCCAGGGATGCTCTGCAGAGCCTCCCCAGCGCCTCTCGGGGCTGCTCCAGCCCGGCCCCCCGAGGCTGTCCCCGGGCAGAGCTGTGCGTGCCCCCGGCCCTGGTGGCCCTGGTGGCCCTGGTGGCCCTGGCAGCCCGGCCCAGCGGTGGCACCGCTCGCCAGGAGCCCCTCAAGTTGCGCTCACAGAGTTGACAGGCCACGTGTGACGTCACCGAGTCTGGCGTTACCATGGCAAGTGATTTATTGATGTTTATCGGGAATGAATAGATCAAAGGCTGCCAGATGACAGGCGATCAATCAGACATCAAATCAAGGATGGCAACAGGCCAAGGAAACCTTTTCCAGCCCACATATCCCCAACTAAGGATTACTGTAAAATTATGTGGGGCTTTTCTTCTACTGTTTTCTTTTCAATTTGGCTTTTCCAAAAAAATACTGCTTAAGTTTAACAGGAGTTGACATTTCTGGCAAAAGGAAAACAAGCCAAACAAACAAAAAAACCTCACCAGCACAAAGCCTCGAAAAGTAATTCTAAAAAGGAAAAAAGAAAGCAGTGGAAATTGTAAAGGCACTATCAGAAACATTCACCAGTCACTTGACAATACACAGACCCTTTTTCTTTTTTTTTTTTTTTTTTCCCTCCTTTGGTTTACTTTGCAGCTTCTCCTCTGGACTCATAAATAAGAGATCAATAGGATTAACAGAAGAGGCTACCAAAGAAAGTGGCCAACTAGGACAGGCTGTCTGTCCGGCAGAGACATCTCCAGTGCAGAACAAGGGCAGAAGAGAAAAAGGTAAAAGTTGGGCAAAGGAACCAGTTCTGGGCTTGGATCTCCAACTAACGCTGCAGAGCCTCCAAATCACTTTGTCCCTGCCACTTCATTCACAGCGTGCCATATTTTTATACATGCCCTCTCTCTTTTTTTTATAAGAAAGTAAAATTAAATAAAAAGAGTATTTTCCCTGGCTTTCACAAACCATTTGTCTGTGAGGGAAGGGGATGTAGAAGAATGAAGACTACGAGGGAGAGAAGCAAAGAAGGTGCCAAAGTACGGGCTGGAAATAACCAAAATTCGCCTCCTGCTTCCCCCAGCCCCGGAGTGACACCGACCAGACGAGCCCGAGCAGTGTGTGCCCGCACACACCCGCTGCCCCTCGCACAGGGTTACCCCCAGAACCGAGCCGGGCGATGGCAGAGTTCGGAATAAATCAAAAGTGGGCACCAAAAGTGGGGAACGGGCTTTCACGAGCCCCCCACCCCAAAGAAAAAAAATATAAATAAAATCCCCCCAAAGCCCCCAGCCCGGCGCTGTGCCTCAGCCCGGGAGTTGCTCGGCAGAGCCCTCGGCAGCGGCGGGCAGCGGGGCAGGAGCGGGGCGCGGAGCGGCGGCGGAGCCCGCCGGGAGCCGGTTATGAAAGAGACGGAGGGAAGCGAGAAGAGAAGCCAGCGGCCGCGCAGGGAAGGGAAGGGAAGGGAAGGCAGGGAAGGAAGGGAAGCGGCTCTCGTACCTGCTGCGCGCCGGGGCGCTTGCTGCTTCCTCCTCGGCATGCTGGGCTCCTGCGGGCGCCGGCGGGGGGGGGCAGCCGGGGCGCGGGGGTGGGAAGAGTTGCCTCAGCCCCAGAGATCCGGTGAGCTGCTCCAGCCTCGGCGCGAGGGCTGGGTCGGGGATATATTTTTTGTTGCTGTGCATACACGATGCCGAGTAGGAGGAGGAGGCGGCGGCGGCGGAGGAGGAGGAGGCGGCACAGAGGAGAGGACAGCCCTGCTGCTGCTGCTGCTGCTGCTGGCAGAAGAGGGGGGAAGTTTGACAAATCGCCCCGGAGGAAGGAGGAGGGGAAGCCCCCCGAAGAGGTGTGCGGGCGGGAGGGCTGGGGAGAGCCCGCAGTCCCCCCCACCCCACCCTGCGCCCCCGGTGCCTGGCCGGGCTGGGAGATCACGGCATAAAGACAGGGGATCTCTTGGCCGGAGCCGGCGGAGCCTCAGCCTGCGCTCTCCACTCCCGGCTCGGCGCTGGAGCGGCGGCGGCGGCGGCGGCGGCAACAGGCGAAGCTTGAAGGGAAACGAGATGATCGCGGTGTCACTCAAACTGCTCCGCCGAGGGGGAGCGGGGCACCGCCGCCGCCCGCCCCGGGCCGCGCCTTCACTCAGCGCGCATCGCCCGCCGGACCGGGCACGGGGGCGGGCAGGGGTCTGCTCCGCCGGCCGGGGCGACCCCCTCGCCGCGCCCCCTCCGCCACCCAACTTCGCCCGCCGCCGGAGCCGGTCTCCCGAGCCGCTCGCGGCGGCGGCGGCGGAGGGCTGGCCGGGCAGGGACAGGCAGGGCAGCCCGCCGGGCTCCGCGCCGCTCGCCCCGCTCCTCGCCGCAGCCCTTCCCTTTCCGCCCCCGCGCGCACCCGTTCCCCGCCGGAGCCCCCCGCAGCCATCGCCTCCCGCCACGCCGGGGCACGGGACCCCCCTCCCCGCCGCCCCCCGCGACGAGGGCCCGGCCCGCCGCTCCATCCCGGCCGCCCCGCGCGGTGACAGCGGCGGCGGCCCCGGCTCCCCGCCGCGCCCCGCAGCGCTGCCCGCCCCGGCCGCACTCACCGGCGCGCCGCCCGCCCGCCGGCACATCCAGCCCGCCGGCTCCCACCTGGCTGGCGCCGCGGCCGCCGCGCTCCGCTCCGCGCCTGCGGGCGGGCGGTGTCGGGGCCGCCCCGGCCGGCGGCCGCTATCGGCGGCGCCTCCGCCAGCGGAGCCGCTGCTCCCGCCCCGCGGGGCCAGAGCGGCGGGGAGCGGGCAGCGCCCGCGCCCCACGCACCCGGCTCTTCGGGAAGGAGCACTTTTGCCTCGTGTTCCCTGTTTAGGGGGTTGATTTTTTTTTTTTTTTTCTTTCTCTCTCTCTCAGTTTTGTTTGGGTTTTTTTTTTTTAATTTTTTTTTCTCGGTCCAAGTTCACTGCCGAGCCGCCGCGCTCAGTTCGGCGAGCGCCGGCGGATCGATGTGCTGCGGGTTTGATTGCGCATCCCTGGGCGGCGGGGCCGCGCGGCGCGGGGAGGGCCGGGGCGGCGGGGGGCGCGCGGGGCCCGGGCCGCTCCCGCCCCCGCTCCGCCCGCGCCGGGACCCCCGCGAGCAGGGAAGGGGACACGGCAACAACACCCCCCCCCCCCCAAAAAAAAAAAAAAAAAAAAAAGAAAATGAAAGGAAAAAAAACTAGCTTTTTTTTTTTTTTAAAGTTCACGGGGAGGAATTAAAAAAAAAATAAAAGGCTGAGCTCACTTTTACGGTAAGATCAAAAAAAATTTCCACTCGCCCCCATTCTTCGAGATTTGGGATAATTCCAAATACCTGACTAAGTGCAGATGTTGTTGCGTCTTCACATCCTATAAAGCCGCCGTGCCGCTCTCGGGCTCTCGCTTCCCTTTCAAGTTGCAGGAAATTCAAACACTTTACATGACGGGTGGAGAAGGTTTGGGATTTTTTTTTTTTTTGGATTATTATTGGTATGAGTTGATATTTTTTTAAGCTGATATTTAGGATGAAAAAAAAAAATCGCAGTCGCCTAAAGTCCCCGGGAAATTGCTACTGTTGGGGGAAAACGAAACATTTCTTGAAAACAAGAAAATGGTGAGTTGTCAATTGCCTCTTCTGCTGCCAAACTCGCTCAGTTCCATCTCATTGATACTCGCTGGTTGCTCCTCATAGTTACAGTATCTGCTCACAGAAGGAGCGATCAGATCTGCTTAAGAGACGACACCGAGACGTTCCCCCCCTCCCCAAAAAGCCCTGTGTGTGTGAGTGTGCGAGCGTGGGTGAGCCGTGCGGCAGGACGGGGCCGGGCGGCGGGCAGCCCCGGCGGGGCGGGCGGGCGGGCTCGCCGCCGCGGCGGTGCGTGCCGCTAGATCCGCCCTAACATCTGTCCGTCTCACCATTGGCGCATCCATCAGTGTCACCCTGGCTGCACATTGCAACGACAACACATCAGACACTACACAGACCGGGATTCGGTACAAATAACCAACATACTAAACAACTTAACCGGGGAGGAGGGGACCAGCCGCAGCATAAGTATTTACAAACGTTAGACAGCCTCGGGAAGCAGGGCTCGGCTGCGGTTAATAGCTCGTTCATTCTCCCTCCCTCCTCCCCCTTTAAGTAGGAAATAGAAAACCTAAATAATTCACGCCCCCCACCCCCCCCGAAGGATGCTGCCGGCCGCGGGGCAGGGACCGGGACCGGGACCGGGGCGCGCCCCGCGCTCAGCCCGGCTGCGCTCCCGGCTCCGCGGGGCGATGGCTGCGGCAGGACCGCACCGAGCGCGGAGCCGGCGAGAGGCCAGCCCGGGGCTGAGGTGCTGCCTGGCCGAGCCGGCCCGCGCTGCGCAACATGGAGGATTCCTCCGAGCTCTGGAGCGAGAGAGACTGAAACAAACTTTGGGATGCTCGGCCGGGAGCTTCGGCAGCCGAGAACCCCGGGAGCTCTGGGCGCCTCTGTTCCTGCTCGCCGCACGGAGTGCGGGGAAGGTCACTCTGCCACCAGGCGCTGGTAGAGAGCCCTGAAAACTACAGCGAAATTAAAATGACACGGCGCGTGTAGTCACTGCAGTCCTGTAAAGGCTGTTCTGAAACGTGCGAGAGCCCTCTCCAAAGCCAGGGACGATCCCGATCCTCCTCAGCTGCTGGCTGCGGGGCATCGCGAGGAGCGAGCTGCAGCGACCAATCCCGAATTTTGGGGCGGTTGCAAGTTGCAAGAACTTTGTTCCTTCCACTTTCCTGTCTCTGAATCTGCTCATCTTTCACTGCCTTTGTGTCACCCTGAGCCCGCCCGGGGGACGGATGTGAGCTCCTGCCCGCTGCCGGGCTTGGCCCGGGTGCCCGGCGGGGTGCGAGCCCCTGGGCCCGGCGCGGCTCCGCGGGTGCGCAGCCTCCTCCCGCGGGTGCGCTCGGCTGCACGCGTGCGTGGATTTGTGCGGGTGGTGGCATTTGTGTTTGAACAGGTTCCCAGACAGAGCTCTGCCTCCCGCAGAGCACAGCCTGCGTGGAGAATGCTGGCAGGTGGCACCTCAGCAGCTGAACGGTGTCGGCAGCACAAACAAACACGCGAGACTGTCCCCGGCCCCGCTGCGTGGGGAGCTTTGCGCGACCAGCAGCGCTTACCTGGCTCTGCAAAGGGCGGCCCACACGCGCCGGCAGCGGAGGGTGAGGGGCTCGTTCTAGTGCCCCGAGCTGGGACTGGGAGGGAACGAAATAAGTGAAACTTTCCGTAAACAGTCATTGGAGGAACTTTCTCAGTTCACTTAGGAATAATAATTCTCGTGTGTGAGAGAGAGAGGAAGGCAGCAGATATTCGTGCACACAGACATGTGCATTGGACTTCCACATTCACAACTCTCATTGCCAAAACGCTCAGGAAGCTGTGGAATAATTTGGTTGTTAACTATGTACATTTTTTTAAGGAAGAAAAAAATCTATTGATCCTTCTATCAGACGATTTACAGAGGGAAGTGCAGATGCCTTCATGTGCGTCGGCTTCTTTGGGGGGTCACAGTCTATTCCAGAGAGACAGAACTCGTAATTTTATGAAGTGTAGCATTTCCAAACACAGCGCATCAAATCGATGGCTCTACAGACTCATCCACATAGACTCAGCACACGAGGCTCAGCCCTAAGCTCGCTCTTCCCGGCAGTTTTAAAACAAGGCACCAATTATTTGTAAGTCACATAATTAGATAACCATCACTCCTGAACTTTCCATCAGCTAAGAATGTTTTATCTTTCCCAACCGGGCACTGCTTATTGCCCTTCTTTGGTGTATATTTTCACTGCTCATACCATTCCCCTCCGCCAAAACTCCACCAATTGCCCGAGACACCTCTTTCGTCCCCCGGCCCGAGTAGAGAGAGCGGCTGAGCCGATCAAGGACGGCTGGAATTAACTGCTGATTATGGGAACGGCCGGGGAGGATCAGTGGGGAAGTTTAGTAAACTTGGAACAGCTGCCTCTTAGAAGCCAGCGTGTTTTAGCCCAGCTTTAACCTTGTTCTCTCCCAAGCAGCGTGTTGATGTTTCGCCACTTGCTCACTGCAAACAAGGCAGGGAGCGGCGTGCGCCGAGGTGCCCGTGTGGCTGCTCTCACTCGCTGTTCGCACCGGCTCACTGCTCCCCGCGGGTCAGTCCCGGGGACCGAACGGCCCCGGCCTGTCTCCCCTCTCCCCAGCTCCGGCCCAGCTCGGCCGGCGCCTCCCCTTCGAGCGGGGCAGAGGAGCCGACGGGGACCTGCAGGTCCTCGCCAGCCGAGTGTCCCCGGACCCGCAGGAAGGGCCGGGCACCAGCGAGCCGGGGCCTTTGGAGCCGCCGGCTGCAGGGCAGCGCTGCCAGCGGCCCGGGAGCGACTGTCGGGGGCGGCGGCGAGCGGGGCGAGCCCCGGCGGCCAGTGCGGGGCTGGGGGGCTCTCACCGGGCCCGGGCAGCCCCCGCCGGCACGGGCGGCCCGCGGGAGCCCCACGGAGGCACCGGCCGGCCCCGGGCGTGGAGGACGCGGCGGCCCTTGGCCGGTACCGCCCGCGCCGCTGCCCACTGTGCCCGGGCACTGCCTTCCTCCTGGCCCGCGCCTCCCGGCGCCCATCGAAATGCGGGAAGTATTTCGGTTTCTCCCGGCGAAGAACAAAGAAGCAGCAGCTTTCATTAAGGCTGGACCAGATGAATACGGATCTGACAAGTTTGTTTAAAAACCCCACTGCCCACGCCCGAAAACGATACTGCGCTTCTGTAAAATACAAAGTGTTGTCAATAACCATTATAGCAGCGATAATGATCTGAAAAGAGAACAAAGACATTTTGTAATATCTACATAACTTTATTAGAGCAAAATTATTTTAAAATGCCTGTGAATTCCCAAACCTCCTGAATACAAATGAATAAAAGTTTTTCTTCGGGCTAAAATCTTTGCTTGAATGTAAATTGTTTGGGTAAGTGAATTTGTACAGCAGCAAAGTTTGTTTGTCTTAGTCCAGTAGCTTTGCTTTAACGAACCAGATGTTTTGTCTGTAAATTGTCCAGAGGACTTTCACAGTTCTGACATGTAATAAGCCCCAGAAAATCAGAATTGGAATAGCTGCGTCCCTGCGATTAGGACCAGGCATGTCGGGAAGAGCACGGGGAAAATAGGAAAGTGTAAGCACGGTCGGTGTCCTCATATTTGGAAACCTCATTTTAAACTGTAAGTAATCTTGTCCGAATCGATTCGCTTTTGCCCGAAGTTGACAACAATTCCCACCCAACCCCAGATATCAGAAATACATCCCCCAGGAAAATCCCCAGGCACAGCGGGGAGCGGTGGGGGCGGTAGATTTCGGCCGGGGAAGCCGCAGGGCGCTCAGGGACCGAGCGGGCCGGCCCGGTCCGGGGTCCGCCCTGGCGCGGCCCCCGCAGCCGGCGGTGCCCGGCGGGCGGTGCCGGTGCCCGGCCCCGCCGCGGGCGCTCCCTCCGTGCCCCGGCAGCGCCGGCTCCTCTCCCGCGGGGCCCCGCGGCGGTCGGAGCGCACCGCCCGCGGAGCCGCCGCCAACAAGTTCCCGGCTCCACTCGGGCACCGAGAGCGGCGGCCCGGCCGCGGCTCTGCGGGGCGATGCCGCTGCTGCTGCCCGGAGAGCCGGGCCCCGGCGCGTCCCCGCCGCCAGTGGCCGGAGCTCTGCCTTCTCTCTCGGACGGAGAAGGGCTGAGGCCACCGAGCTGTCCCGGCTCCCGCTCTCCCCTGCCGGATCTCCCCCGGGCTGAGCCCCGCTCGGCCCGGTCAGCGGCCGCCCCGGCACTCGCCGCGCTCCCAGGGGCTGCGCCCTTTGGAGTAGATGCTGATTTAAAATAAGATCTATCGGCGCGATTCAGTCCCGCTCAGCCATCACTTTTTCCCCTCCCTCGAAAGGACATGGGGTCCCTGAAGAAAAAACCGGCCGCTGCTTTGAAAGAAATAAGCGATACCATTTCAGAGCTACTGTAGCGTAATGCATTCACTGGGGCAGTAGGAAAACCTTTTAAGAAAAATAGTTACAGACCCTGGAACTCCACCACATGTAACAAATCTAAACCTTCTACTGTGTCTCCATAGAAGGTCTTTAGCTAATTCTACCTACACAAAGTTTTACTGGCTGCAGGCTTTGGGAACGCCTTTGTGGAGCCTGGCACCGATCCTCAGGGCTGGCTAATTTGAAAGGCATTTGGAGGATCCCGGAGAAGTGGAAGGGATTCCCCGCTTGTTTCTCGCATCACCTGAAAGCTCCCATCGCACAGATGACACGGGTGCTCCTCAGCTGACCGCCTATGACTCAACGCAATCAAGATTTTGTTGTGCTCATATATTCTTAAAAAAAAAAAAAAAAGGAAAAAATACTAGAAAGAGGAAGTGGATAAAACTTAGGTTCAGGCGCAAAATCCTTATTTTTTATCACAGAAACTTCCTTCCCTGGCGGGTTTTTTAGTGTTGCCACACAGCACTTGCACATAGAAGTTTATGTGTACGAAGCTTCCCATCTGCCAGCAGCTCACCTTGACCCGGCGGCAGGCCCGCTCCGGGCCCCACTGACCGCCGGGGGTAGGGAAGCGCTGCAGCCGCCCCCGCCCGTCCCCAAGGTGCGGGCGGAGCTCGGCACCGCCGGGGGGACGCGCACCGGGCCGGGCACAGCGAGCGCGGCCGCAGCCCCGGGCCGCCTCCTCATCCTCATCCTCTTCCTCCCCCTCCGCCGCGGGGCCGTGCGGGCCGCCAGGACACGGACACACGGACAGCCCCAGCGAGGCCGTCGGGCCGTAAATCCCGAAGCCCCGCGGCTCGCACTGAATTCCCCCGCACGGACAGCGCAGGGATGCGGAGCCCGGCATCCCCCCACCCTCAGCCGGGAAAAACTCATGGACACAACTGCGGTCCGCTGTGCGGGGGCAGGCCCCGGCCGCCCCGCCGCTGTCCCGCAGCCCGGGGCGGTGCCGGACGCTTCTCCCCACCCAGGTGGCCCTTGTCCCCTCCCAGGTGGCCCTTGGCGAGCAGCAGCCGCGGCCCCGCCGGGAGCGGGGGCAGCGCGGGGCCGGAGCCGCAGCGCTTTTCTCCCCAGCCGGGCACTGGGGTCTGCACCGCCCGGGTCAGGTGAAACGTGGAAACTAAGAAAATCTGACACCACCATTGATTCCCTCTCTTTGTTCTCCTCTGTACACAATGGAGAGAAAGGAATGCGACTTAAAAATTGCAATTAACCAGCTTTCTGTCACTGGGTATTTATTCCTATCAAATCTTTCTCCTTCGAAAAAGCACTTGTAATTGCAAAAGAAAACCGCCGATTTAAGATACCTTGTATCCTTCTGTAATCAGAGTTGCTTAAATTATGACTGGATGTGCCTGAACAGTCATCTCATTTCCCCACTGATTTTGGTCAGGTCCAGAAAGAATGGCATTTTTTTCTAATGTTTTAAAAGTATTAACTTCCTTTCAAACATTCTTTAACCTTTAATGTTTTGTAACTTGATGAAAAGGTCACTTTGTTCGGAGTGGATGCATCTGCTCCATAACTGTTCTAATATCAGGCAGAGCTCCATCCTAACACTACATTCTTTTATGAGGATTTTTTTCCCCTTAATATACTATTGTTAAGGTTACCATGAGTAATTGTTCTAAAGGCAAAGAGCTCCAGACCAAAGGATGCTCACACTTTATTTAATTTCACCAGCTTCAGATGTTTAGAGCTGTATTCAGCAGATGACATTAGCTGAGCTCTGAGAAGAATAACCTGAACTGTTTCACCTCTTCCCACTTGTGGGAGCCTGAGGGAGAACAGGAACAGAATAAATATCTGGATTTATAGACTGAGCTGCATGACAAAATAGCACAAAATACTGATGAATACTACTTGGGCCAGCAGCAAGTTTGATCCAAGCATCTCAAAGTACCTTACAAAGGGCTGTGACAGCAGGCTGAGACACGGGTGGGGGAAGACCTAAGAGCAGAGTGGAGATCCAGAGACCACTGGACATCAGCCACCAAAAGTGATAGGGTGGTAAAGACATTGCTCATCTAATTACATTTTAGACTCCTTGCTGGAAAGGAAACAGAAGATTTTCAGCATGTGTAAATCAATATTTATCATTAGGAGCAATCATATTTTGAATCTGTAGATTTAGCCACTTTTGGTATGGAGAGCCTCTGCTTATTCCTGTGTAAGAGATTAGAAGATGAATGTGTTCATTGCCACCCACAGGCTGAGAATGCCCACCTGAGGGACAGCTTGTGGCCCCAGCTCCGTGGCCAAACCTCACTCACTCTCAGCACTGAACCTGCTTTGCAAGAGCAGTGGTGATACCTGGCTGCACAGCAGAGGTTGGAGCCAGAACCTTAAATTGATGCAATTAATCCCACTAAAATACAACAGGATTTTCTAATTCTTACAAAATTCAAATATCCAGAGAATATGTTTAATTAAAACTTGGCTATACTTTTTTTTTTTAAAAAGATTTTCTTAAAAAACCCAAAGAAATGGGCTAATTATATTGCTTAGTATTCTAATATGCACTTTTTTTTTTAATAACACACTTTTCTAGCCAGGCCAGTCCCTTGAGGACCGGTTCCTCATTTATAAGGAGGTCCCCAATGGGAGTTAAAAAGAGGCTATTTTATAAGAAGAAAATATATTCTGAAAGAGGAGCCATACAAAGCTAACCCTACATCACATATATCAGTATGGAGGCTGGAATATGTATTCCAATGATGCAAATCTTCCCTTACAATAATTTGCTCGTTAGTGTTAGCAAAAGCCCAGATACTGATGTCTCTGTATTTGTTCTTCTATTTTTCATCACACTAATGCTTTTAACTAAAATTATTTCTTAAAATTTGCTTTATTTAATGAATTTAAAGGTCAATCCTCTTCCTTTCCATATGCAAATCCTATTAATAGTAGAGGTTTGATATTAATGGGAGTTAATAGAGTAGATACCCCCTTCACACAAGAAACCCCACAAGAGAACAAATTAGCATCAAGATAATTTCAGTAAATTTGTTGCTTCTTTCTCCCCTTTGAGTAACTAAATATCAGGGCAACAGTACCTTGGGAACAGGAGTGACAGCCAGAGGAGGCATGAGATGTGAGGGGGCACACAGGGCCTCCCCAGCCTCCAAAGGCAGGGCTGGAGGGAAGGACACAGCCCCCAGCAGCTGGAGCCCATCACCACTGCCTCCTCCTCCTCTTCCTCCTCCTCAGCAGCCTCTCACACCCGCAGGAGCCAGGCAGGACACAAGGTACCAACACCAAGAAACACTTCCTCATCCTCCTAAAGAGGGAACTCCTCCAAAGAGGGAACAGGCCACTTCTGCTCCCTTCAGAGGCCAACAGCCTCCACCTGTGAGACCACAGCAGCCACTCAGGGAAAAACAGGCCCTGCTGGAGCTGATGAGGGAGGAAGTGAAGTTACTGCCTCTGCCACCCTGTTTGGTCAGTTTGGATTTAACTGTCTGGTCACTGGTTTTCTATCCATAGTTACTGTTGCAGGACTCAGTGAGGTTTAATAGTTTTGTTTTTTTTTTCTATAATTACAGCTGTTGGTGTTAAAATAACAGCACTGATGTGCCTAAGGAGGTGGAGTTGGGGAAAGAGGAATAAACTCATTGCTTTCATCTGCAGTCCCTGTAGGAAAATGCTCCAAGTGCTAATGAGTGAGGAACAGCCCTGTCTAGCCTAACTTTTGTAAAGTAAAACTATCTGCACTGGTTTTCAAGCAGATGGATCCAGATACCAAAGAGCAAAGCATCAGCAGTCCAGAGCAGCTTCTTCCTCGCTAAGAAATAAAGAATACCTGGTGCAGCCCCTGGCCTGGCCAGCCCAAGCATGGCTCCTGCAGATCAGCCTCTTTTTAATTACAGCAGGCTGAAGTAATGGCATTGAAAGATGTGGAGAAAGGGATGAATCATGGTCTACAGAGTGGTGTTAATTTCCCTCTTATCAAAGGCCAATAACCCACTCCCTCTGGACACCAGGGAACTTTGCAAGGAAGCCCATCCTCACTGCAGCCTCCTTCCCAGTTGTCACTCCTGAGCTGGAAAAGTTTTCCCGTGACCTTTTCTCAATCTGCACCTAGTGACACTAGTGTACCACAGTCCTCAACAATATCCCCTCCAAAACTCATAAGACCTCAGTTGTTTTAGGGGAAACAATTTTTGTTTCCTTAAACTGAATTTATTTTTCCCACTGCTTACCCCAAAGGGATTTTTTTTTTTTCTTAATCCCTGAACCTGGAAGCTGTTTTTATCCTTTGAAAAAGGTTGTGTGTCAGAACTACAAATAGTTCCTGGGAGCTGTGTACAGAGTCCTGCAATGCTCTTGGCCCATCCAACCTCTGATGGGGTTAGCAAGGACCAGAGTGCTGTGGCCCTAAACCACACAGAGCTGCTGCTTCCATGGCTGGATAGGTTGAACAAATAATTTTTGCTCTTCTTGGCTCTTGGGATGTTGGAAAGTCCCTGTGAAAGAGGGACTGTGGGCAGTGACAGCCCTTGTGACACACACACAGCCTCCATCTCTCAGAGATAGTGTTTCTGGCTCTTTGCAGACTAAAGCAGAAAGTCTCACACCAGGGCTTACATTAAGGTCACCTTTGCTTTCAGGGCCTTGATGTGGCCACAGATTTGCCAAGGGAAGGGCTGGAGGGTAGGAAGCACACTGAGATAAAAGGCATCACGTTTCTGAGGAAGCCAGGTCCCTGTTCACAGACCTGAGGCTGGATTTTAGCTGAGACACACTCACAGCTCCCTTGGCAAATAGGAGAGCCCAGAACTGGGTGTTTGAACTGTATGACAAAATAAGACTGCCTGTGTTTTGGGGAGATGAATACTGATTTGTAGCAACAAACATTCTGTTTCCAGCCAAACAGCAGAATTCTGTAATTGTCCACGTAAGTCACAGGCTGGAAGGGTTTGCATTTTTACAAAACATTAGGTATAAATTACTTCCACAAACAGGAGCCTGGACTCAACAGAGCAACACAGTTGTCTGTTATAGCAAATCTGGCATTCCCAGCTTCAAATCTGCTACAGGCATTCTGGATTTTAATTAATATATTGTTTCATATGTATGAGTATTTCATGGTGGGGTTTTGTTTGTTTGTTTGTTTTCACACACTGCATTTTTAGCCTAAACAAAGTGTGTTCCCTGCATTGTTCTCAAAGCAATTGAATAAATATCACCGAGTCTATAGATCTGCCCTCCTTTCCAGTGAGCAGCACAGCAGTCATGCTTCACAGGAAAGGGATAACATCCTCCAGTGCAGCTGATAAGAGCAACAATTTACAAAGCCAGAGATCCGTTCTGCAGTGAAAGCTTTATTACCATGACTCGGTGTTACATCTACAGCACATAAGGGTTAATCATTGCAGCAGTTTGCAGCTGGTTTGTGCTCCCGGGGGAGCCATAGCAATAGACTCCTGGTGTAAGACAAGGTCAGCTCCCTCTCCTGGGGTCAGCAGGCCACCAGATAACACAACTCCCAAACTTCTGCTCCGGCAGGCACAGGTGCCAAACCCATTCTGTGGTCTGTTGTAGAGCACTTCTTGTGGTTTTTGTTCTCCTCAATAAAAACACATTCCCAGCTCAGTGGTACATAATTGGAGGGTGAGTTCTCAGAGCTACCCATCAGCAAGGGCTTCCTGTGGCAGCCCCGGGTTCAGGAGTTTGCTGGGTGCATGTAACATTTCATGGGAGATTTGTTCTTAGTGGGCTGAGGAAAGAGAGCAGTCAGAGCTGAGTTTAAGGGCCAAATCCCACATAATTCCTTCAGTCTCATGGTATGAAATGCTCACACGAGTGAAGTGGGCAGAATTGGGCTGTAACATTCTATTAATATTTATCCTCTACTGCTAGAAGACTCAACAATAATCAAATAAGAAAAAGTTTAATCCTCAAATGCAGCTTTAATCTTCAAATTGGTTAGCTTATCAGAGGGGTAATATTTATTTTCAAAGACAGGCTGCTCGGAATGATCAGCCGAAATAGAAACCTATAAGTGAAAGGATGTAAGTTTATTGGGCAGTGTTGTCTATATTTATAGTTTCTGCTCAACCCATATTTCTGGTTTTATATGCATGTGTCAAAAATTAATATATGGCAAACTTCACCAACAGTTTTAAGAGATCCTAAAATATAATAAAATCAATAAATGATGTTCTGGCATAAATGTTTCTGTAGCTGAGGGTGGTCAGGTTCAAAGGGCAGCATCTGACCATTTCTCTTTCCCACCCTGCTGCAGAGTAAGACCCTCCCCTCAACTTCAAATCACTGGGGAGAGGGTAATTTAAGCTATACTTGATGTACCCTATACATCACTGTCTTCAGGACCAGGTTTAAAATTAAACTCTGATGTACAAAGTTAAACAAAAATGAGATAAAAATTGGCAGGGGTTGAAGAGGGTCAAAGTAGTCAAAACACAAGGTAGACTATTGCTTCTTTTGATTTATGTTATTCTGTGCACTAAAAAAATAAAATTATGGCTCTTGTGGAGACTTTTTTCATTGAGAATAACACATTTCTAATTTGTTTTCTATAGACTTGCAGGCATTTGCTCTGGAGTTGGAAGCATTTATTTATTTATTTATTTATTTTGGCAGGGGCAGAGTATCCCCAACTGTTGGCAGAATATTTAAATTAGCATTAGATGGAATTTTTGTCACTCCCCAGCAAGTGAAGGAGAAGAGCATTTCACCTTCCATTAGTGGTTATCTTACAATGCACACGTGTTTATTTAGAGTTTTGATTTCAGGCACCTTTTCTAAGCCACAGTTCGGTTTGGGAGCAGAAAGAAAGAGTTCAGGGAATGTTTCCTTTTGCATGTTTTACATGCACATAATGCAGTTACCTTCTAGAATTTCAGTACAGGAAAGATGCCAAACAGCAGAGTCTTTTGAAACCAATTCAACAAAATCCTTGCAGGAAGTGAATTTTTTATGATGTAGTCAACTTTTCCACATATTGCCATTTACATGGTTAGTGCGTGGACTGCAGGCAAAATCATTTGGAATTGTAATCTTTATTTTCTATAATATGATAATGAAATCAACAACTATCCACTAGAATCAAATTAATTTCTCTCTGTTACTCCAGTGGGAGGAATAAAAGGGTTCTACTGGCTAAACTGCCAGGCTAATGGGGAAATCAAAATAAAATCAGGTCTTTGGATTGCTGGCAAATAAAAAATGCTTATTTTAAACATGATGGTGAACCTCTACAGATCTTGAAATCTTTTAAAATCTGCTGAAGCAAGCTTTTTCCAAAGGTTTTTAAGTTTCACCCATGAAACTCCTATTGACTTCATATGGATTACAGCTGGCTGAAGAGTGGGCATGTTCTTAGGCTGTACCAGGGCATGAGACAGTGAAAGCCTCAAAACTCTGATAATGTCTGAACTTGTTTACAAATCTAACATGAGAAAAACTTACTCCGTCCAGACAA
Organism: Haemorhous mexicanus; assembly: GCF_027477595.1. Lineage (NCBI taxonomy): Eukaryota > Metazoa > Chordata > Aves > Passeriformes > Fringillidae > Haemorhous > Haemorhous mexicanus. Next base: position 7,555,549 of record NC_082352.1, on the reverse strand, counting down.
CTAAAAAACAATTTTTCTCTAGCACTGTTTGTCAGTGATACTGACAATGATGATCCTTTTTTGTTAATCTAGTGAAGATCTGATTCAATACTCAGATTTTAGTCTTTCCCCCGGAATTCCAAGTGATACATTGTGTTAAATGCACTTTGTATGTGTCATGGTACAGGACTGACCTGCCTATATGCCATGAGTATACATAATTTGGCAAGCATTTATGTACTAATTGAATAAATGCAATCCTTCACAAACACCTGGCTGGAAAGCTGAAGTGCAGCAGCATACAAACTGCAGGTTGTTTAAACAGATACAGCCAGCAAAGCAAAGATCAAATGTTAGAATGAGTCTACCATTTGTGATCTATTGTGCCAAGCCCTCTGTATCAAACAGCTGGGCAATATTTTTTGTACCACTAATTAAATCCTTCCCAAAGATCTGGGGTTTAAAAAACAAAAACAAAACAAAACAAAACAAAACAAACAGTTTTGGGGTCATACAGAAGACCACTCATGCATTCTCTAACTCTAGCAGACCACATGTAGCAAAGAGCAGAGCTGAGAGTTTGTTGGTTAGAAAATTATAATCTAAAGTTTTCCTACATCCACTACATTTTGGGAATCAGGAGAACAATGGATTGAGGAGATGGTCACAAAGGTCACAAGGAATTGCTGCAGTATTCACAAAATCTGTAAATGCTGTGAAAGATGCAGGATCTCACAGCCTAGGCTCAGAACTAACACAGGAGCCATTCTGAGGCTGGGAGCTGCTCAGAAATTAGGGAAAAAGCAAAAAGACAGGTACAAAGCAAGACTGTCAGCTGTTAGAAATACCCATAGCCCACTAAAACCACGTGCTTAGCATGAGTGAAATGTCTTCCTGATGTATCCATGGAGCAATCAGGCTCCTGTTCCCTAGGACAGGGCCATGGCACAGAAAAGGAACTGACTGATTCCTTCTTGCACTGGGCATCTGACTGGGGTAACTGGTCAGTTTATGGATGTGACACAGTCTGTCACTGACACAGTCCTCCAGGACTGCCCTGCCGAGGCTGTCTGAGGGTGCCTGCCCAGGGAGGGTCTCATTCAGAGCTCACCAAACTCAGATTTCCACTGGCTGGGTTCTGGATCAGGCCTTTTCCTTCCCTGTGCAGCTGGGAGATGCAGCTTTCCACAGTGTCTTATTCCATCCTTTTTAGTGCATTGCATTCTTCTGGAGCAAAATCTACCCACTGACATGTACAGATTCTCTGTCCTGCTTATTAATGAAATTTCTGCACTCCCTGTGTTTACTAAGGAAAGCAATCATGCCTTAACTTCCCTCTGTGTGGGCTCAGATTTGCATTCTTTTGCTCAGGCACTTGCAGAGGTACCGTGCTCCGAGCAGTGATAAAGAACCGAGTCTATAATTTAATAACCCTCCTCTGACTAATTAGCATTCACTCAATGAACAAAGGCTTTTCAGAGGTCCAGTCAAAGGCCTAAGCACCATTTAAGTCTAGTTTATTCCTCAAGGCACCTCTGAACTGAATTGGGCCCCGTTTTATTAAATTACAATAGAAAGACTGCCATGTCAAGTGAGCTGCTGCTGGGAGCCCCAACCTCACAGGACCTCACAGGGATAAGTAATCATCACTTATGCTAATAGCACATTTGACTTGGTGGGATGACACATGAGGATGGACTGCTTACTTGACTAAGATTAGTAAGAACAGGCATGTTACACAGAACAAATGACTCCTAAATACCCAGCTGCAGTGAAGTGCTGGCTCCCATCAGTGAGTGTTGTGAGGGTGAATGAAGGGCAGGATATGATCTCCAGAAAACTTGGATGCAATTATTGAATTGGTGACAGTTTTGCAGATTTCTACCCCATAATAAACCTCAGCTTTTCCTCCTCAGTGACACGCTTCTCTCCACTGCTTTCCTGCTCTGCCTTCATACTCTTTTGCTGTACTCCAACAATCCTTTAAAATGATTTTTTTTTAAATCTATTTCTTCTTTAGTGTTTGAAAATTAATTTTACATGTTTGAAAGGTATCTAAGTAACAGCCCCAAAGCACAAACTCTGCTATTTACCTGAGCAGATTACTTGGTAGCCTCTCTCCACTGCCCTGCCAAGGTTCCTCCCCTCTGCTCTGCTGGGATCAGCACAGTCTCTATGCTCATTTAGTCTTTGGCTTCTCCCTTCAAAGCTGACAATAGGGGCATCATACATGGTACACCATTCCAGTGATTTTGTCTGATAAAATGCCCAGCCTTTAGGCCTCTGTTTAACACAATTTTGTTCCATACAGGTCAGAGAAAAAATCAGATTTTGGCCCGTATGATCTATAATGCCTTTGAACCAGCACTCCAGGAAGGGAAAAATCCTCATGTCTAACCAGACTCTGTTTCACTTAATTGTTTTTGATTTTGTCATGGTCCGGGGTTTTTTCCTCCTATTTTGTTTCCACTAATTTAAAAAGTATTTTGCTGCTGTCTCTGCTTTTTCTATTCTGACCAGAATTTTTTAAATTCTTCTTTTTTTAAATCACTGCCTCAAGAAACCCTTTCCCAGAGTAATGTAGTAGTGACCACTGATGACTGGCTTCCAGGGATTTTATGAAGCCAAGGGTAATTTGTTCCTGAGAGCTGGAAAAACCATGAATGGCAAAACATATTTCTAGTACATGCATAATGACTGGTATAAATATTGTATCCAACACCAAAATCCCAAACATACAACCTGCTTACCAAGGGACCCTTAAATCTAGTTTTGTTTCACTATAATGTAGAGTTCTGTATAAAAGCCACAAAGACCATAAGTATTATATCATTAGTAGTATTCTTAAGTGGGTGTTTTCCTGTTTCTTGGGGGCTTGTAGCTCAGCTGTAATGATTGTTCCATGTGTGTGTATGTGCCTGGGTGTTTTGCCAATCGCATCAGTGAAACAAAAATGCCCTAATTTCTACAACTTTGCTTGCATTGCACTGCAAAGCACTAAAAGCAGAAACAGTTTCCTGAAGAACTCCTCCATAGCAGGCCCTTGAACAAGATGACTGTTTCTAATAAGCAACAGCTGTCGTTGTGGTTTTACTAGTCAAATGATTCATGTCTTTTGCTCAGAAATGATAAGTGGAACAAATGTTTACTTAGATATGTAACAGAGGAACAATTGAAAAATAGTAGACTGTCAAATAGAAATATTTTCCTGTTATCTGATCCTTGACAATTAGTCTGAACTGGTATTTAGTCAGAAGGCAGTGCTGCAGTGGCACAGTGGGGATGGTGAGGAGTTCAGCTCAGGAGCTGTGTCCCCGAGCTCAGCAGGGCAGTGCCAACCACCAGCCCAGCAGATCTGAGGGGAGCACAAGCACTTTTGTACACACTGCTACACCCACACCCCCTTTCCTGGCAGGCTCCCCTCCTATATTTAGTCATCTTTGAAAGGGAGATGGTGAACTTACCATTTCCTCTCCTTTCTGCTGTCTCCAGGGAACACCAAAGGGCTGCTCTGCTGCTTTGGTCATGAGTGAATATCCTGGGCTGGCTACAGCTTTCCTGGGATCTTGCAGGGCCTTCTGGCAGCAGCAGAGGGAAAGTATTCAAATGCAGGAGATTCCAGGCTCAGTTCAAGGACAAAAAGATTGCATTACCCTTCACTTGTTGGGAAGGAGAGTCTAAGAGAGCCTTGATGTATCTCTGCTGAGCCTGGAAGCTGCTGCAGTCAGAGAGATTTGACACCCCTGTGGCATCACAGGGCTCAAGGTACATTTTTTTTTTTCAAAATGCTAGAGGAAGCAGGGGCAAACTAAACTCTTATGAGCTGAAGAAGGCAGCATCAAAAAGTGGTGTCAGCTGGCTCTGAAGGGAGGTCTGGGAGACAAAGTGGGATGGAGAAGGCCAAGGGAGCCTCGGGATGCTGAGCGTGCAAATGAAACCAGTGTACATCTATAACTTACTTGAACTTCTATGGATGCTTGCCAGCATATTAGGGTTTAAATCCACCTTTAATTTGGATAGTTTCTGGGCTTTGCTGCTTTTTCAGAACTCTCCACTATCACTGTATGACACTGCTCTGCCTTGTACAGAAAGACTGTCAGAGCTTCCCTTTCCCATCTGTAAAATGGGGGCAATATTTCCTTTCTCCCAGCCTTTATTCAGCTTACAAGGCTCTTGTGACCAGAATTCTTTTGTTGCTTGTTTCTGTATTGTCTTGTACAACAAGACTCTGATCTCAGTTGAAGTCTGCAAGTATCACAGAAATATAAATAGATAATAATAAAGAGATGATTTTGACACAAGAATGGAATTTAATATTCTGGAGAGTGAAATAAAATATGTACTAAAGTCTACTAAAGTGTAACCATGAGATCAAATGATAAAATTCTTCTGGCAACAAAGAGTTGACACAAATTTGTGAGATTAAACCGAACCAACTCAACGGAGGCTTGTTCTGGTGGTTTATTCATATAAAGCATATGAAAAAAGTAAGTGAGATGATCAAATTACCCTCACAGCATGGATTTTGACATGGATGTAGACTAACTGAGTCACTGGAGGACTGAGCAGGTGCGTGGTTCTAATTATACCCTCAGTCTTGTGAGGAAGGAGCAAACTTCCCGGTTGCTTCCCTGGTGGAGATAAGGTGTTATCAGCCATCAGCAAATGAGAGGGGAGAACAAGGACAAGGCACCTGATGGGAGAAAGAGGAGGAAAGGAGGAGGAGAAGGGAGCAGATTCATAATGCTACTCATCTTTTAAAAATGTACACACACACGGACTCTGAGCCATTTGGATGCCACTTCCCGTACTCGTTTCTGGTGCCTCTGAGTAACCCTTCCTTATGGTGAGCCACACAAAATTCATTTTTAACATTTTCTCTTTTCTGGGCTCAGAGTGAGCTATCTGGCTAAATATAATGATTTATTTGTTTATTAATTAATCAACAGGCTTGCTAGGAGTTACAATCCAAACTGTCCCCACACACAGGTTTTTATCACCATACACTGTGCCTCTAGGGAAATACACATCTTTTTTTCAGGAGTATAAATGGACATTTCTATAAATTGCAACTACTTGGGTGCATGCAATATGCAATATTATTCATCTTTGTATTCCAGGTGAATCCAGACTAGACTACCAGCCTCTAGGGGAGTCTGCTTCATATAATTATCAGTATTCAAAGAATGATTGTAGATGTTGTAGCTTAACAGCAGGTGAATGGTCCTTATCTGAATATTAAATAAAGTGCAACTGGATTTCTGGGTTATCTCTGGCTAAATGTTTGTAAAGTCATTAGTGAAAGCATGCAGCTATAATCCCCACCACTCTTCTTACAATGGATTTCCACTTTTATTTTTAATTCCTTTACAGGGTGAATTGTTCATCTCCCCTTCCTATACACACAGTCTTGTCCCTTGGTTGGACTACCAGAAACATCAAGGAAGCTGCCTTGTAAGTAGTACCTACACTTTTAATTTTTTCTATTCCTAAACAACAAAAGAAACCAAGAGAAGAGTGACAAAGAGAAAGATTTATTATTTCCTCTAAGGACTATCAAAGCTCTGGGTGTTGGGAAAAAGCTCTGTAGTAAACTGCTCCTTTGTCCTCCCAAGTTCTGGGAACTTTAGCTCTAAATTCAGTTTCCTTATTGCATGATCTAAGAGAAGCTTTATGTATTTATTTAGTAAAACTCTTTCCTTATTGTTCTAAAATGGGGGATTTCATACACTTGAAACTGTTTTAGGAGCTTGATAGTGGTTGTTATGTGAATATGGTAGATAGTAGTTATGAGAAAATTAACAGAGCAAAGAAAAAGAACAAACCCACCCCTGCTGAGCAGAAGGGAGAGACCAGACTCAGCACAGGAAAATTACTGGAGATAAAGGAAGAGGAATCACCATGGGACCATACAACACAAGGGTTTTGAGGCACAACTCCTGTTTCAGTCCCTAGATGTGAAGAGCACAGTGGTGCTACATTTTGAAGAGCAATTTTCAAGACAGAAATATTCTACATCAATTAGCTGGGCCAGGAACCCCCTCACATCCTTTGCCAGGCACCACAAAAGCTTTGCACCCACCTCAGCCTGGGCCATCAGTGGCAAAGCTTCTTCTAACAATAACTGCAAATATTTTAATTGAATAAAGGAATAATAGAACAGTAAATATGACGTAGCTGAATATTAAAAACCAAACACAACCCCTCCAAAATGGAGCCACCACTCCAGCAAGCTGTACACTATTTATTTGTACATGGACTCCCATTTATTTTGAGCTGTAACACATGCTGAGTTTTTGGCTCTGGCATAGCCAACCTCCTCTTGAATTTCCAAGCATTAAACCCCTCACTGCTGCTGTTTCAGGCTTCTGCAGACTCAGGCAGATGTTTCTACACCCAGCTGCAAGGTTTTCTGTTCATCTTTGCAGAAATTCAGGGTAGAAACATTTTTTTTTTTCAAAAAGAGAGGAAGGAAGAGCACTGAGCACGATGTTGTGCTTAGCTCTGAATTGTCCAAGCAGCCACACAACCTCAGGGATGGCAGAATGCAGGGGACTCTGCTTCTCCATGCCAAAGTCCTGTTTTCTTCCACAGCAAGAAAGGGCAAGAGCTCTTCTGTGAATTTTTTACTTGAAACTCAGTAAGAATGTAAAGCTAATGAACTTTGGAAGTGAGCTGATTCACACTCTTCCATCAAGAGATGGGTGTCCTGAAGCTCTCTGGCTTCTCTAGCTTCGTTCCTTGGGACATCTTCAGTGGATGGTGTTGAGGACTCATTCTGGGCTTTGTACCTTTGCTACCTGTGCCAGCAATTGAGGAAACAGCCAGGATGTGTGAAGTGTTTTCAGTCCCACATTGCTCACTATATTCATATGGAGTGAACTGCACAACTGAAGTGTCAGCTCCCTTACTCCTGTTTTCGTGGTGTCAGAAAGAAAAAAAAATGAAACTAAGTTTTTTGGTTGTTCTTTTAGTGGAGATGATACTTTAAAGGCAAGGGCTCTGCACATTCAGGCAGGACCTTTAGGTACCATTTCAGAACTCCCTCCTCTAGGACCAGAAGTACTTTATATTGACTGGAGCAAACTACAGAAGTTAGCAACTGTTTTCTATTTGGCATTTTTTATAAGTATTAAAAACCCCAAAACTCCCAACTAACACGCCCACCTCACCTCTCTCCCTTCACAAAGAAATTTAAAAGGTTCAGCCAGAACCTTTCTGCATAGTTCAAAACCTAAATTTTCATTCTTGCTCAAGTGTGAGTCACCTGCAGTCACTGGGATTAGTTCTGAATTAACCTTAAAACCACCCATTTTTAAATGACACTTTTTAGCAATACCTGAAGTCATGTTATTTGCATTTGCTATTACTTTTATAATCTCTTGAAGCACTTAAACACCTATTTATTTAAAAGCAACCCTTTAAGAAGCCATTTGCACCTAGAAGTCAATGGCCAAATTCAAATCCATGTGAACCTGGTGGGAATTCTGACACTTCTTTCAACGGTGAAATCTTAATTTGGTGGAATTTACAGTAAAGAGGAAGATGATTTGCTTAGGGAGTGATGAGGGCTGGCTTTGTCCCTGTCATCAACCACATGCTGGCTGATTTAAGAATGAAATTTGGATCTGCTCACAGAGGCAATCAATCATTGGACTGGATGCCCTTGTTCAGCCAGGCTAAGCAGTGAGACAAACACAGGGATGTGATGGGAGATCAAAAACCAGTGAGTTTTAGAGAACCTGAGCATCTCTCATGTTTCTGTATCATGTCCTGAGAAAACTTAAAGCATTGAGTTTATCCAGCAAATGGCTCTTCTGTAGCTGATTGACTGAGGTTGGACCTTGTGGGTTTTTTCCATAACTTCCACCACTTTCAGGGCCAGTATTTGCATGCAGGAGAGCTGCACAGAACAGCCAGAATACATGCTGGCTCTAATCTGAGGGTGGCAGAGATGCTTCCCATCACAGATATAGACTCTTCACCATTGCCTCAGCAGGTGCTGCCAGGTCTCCTGAGCAGATCTGTGATTTGGCAGAGTTTTTAAATATGCACAGACTAGAACACCCCCAGCAAGGCAGGCCTGCTTTCGAGCACTGTGGTAAACACTGCAGTACATATTTTGCAATTGCACAATATTTACATTAGGAATGTGGTTGTTTCCAAGTCTACAGCACACAGTCATCTGTCAGAGTCTGGTGGGAGCAGCTGGTGAAGGTAGAACCTGAGCCTGGGGCTCCCCTTGAGCTGAGGTGCCCATGGGCAGGGCTCTGCTGCTTCTCTGCCTCTGGCTGGGGTGGAGGCTGGGACAGGGATGCAGGGGGGGTGGAATGACACATTCTGGCCAGCCCCACAGAGCCACAGTCAGTCCCTACAAACTGCAGCTACTCCACAGGGCAGGGGGTGAGCCCTGGCCCAAGCCCTGGGTGCTCCCTGCACTGGCACCCAGTGTGTGCCCAGGTGCCCAGAGCCCTCAGCCCTCCAGGAGAGGCAGGGGGGGGCCAGAGCAGGTAAATCACTGCTAGCCATAGAAACATTCCTTTGCAGGAGAGGGTGTGAGTTATGCAAATATCTACTCTAGAAATCTCATATGTGGCTTTGAAGAAAAACAAAAACGCCACTTAAAAATTTGTTCCAAATTTGGCCACAGTATAGTTTTGTTAGTTCAAAGAAATGAAGCTAACTTTATTGTTATTTGTGTTTGGATCAAAGAAAACTATGAAAATAAACATTAGACAGAATGATAATCAACACTGGAAAAGAAATGTTTGCTAAAGATTTTCTTCTGTGTTCTCTTACCAGCATTAATAATATTTTCTTTTTCTAAAGTTTTCTTGCTTCCTTCAAAGAGATTGATTTCAGCAGAAAGAACAAACATATGCAAATAAACTGAATGATGTTATACCCCCTGCCCCTATCCCCCCAAACTGCATCAGATAATTCCATATTGTTAGTCTGCATTACATTTTTATCAGTTTTTTGTCTTAATCAGATATGAAGCTCTTGCAGTACATCTCTAGAACTGGGCTGTGACCCTGATGTGACTCTACAGCACAGAAGCAGCCCTAACCCTGCTGTAATCTAATAGTTCAAATTTAACAGATTTGTTTTTTCAGGGGAAATAATGGCTTCCTGTCACAAAACAGAGACACAGATTACATATCTGATAAATGGCTTTGGCATGATTTTTTCATGTAACACACAATTAACAGTGCCTCTCATAAGACTCATGCTCTAAGGATTTGTTGAAAGCATAAATAAGATCATTACTATGCCTTTTCTTAGAAAAAAACCACCCCCCATTTTTGCTGGTGCTTTAAAAACAAATATTACTTTGTTTAGAAAGAGATCACCTATACTTTCCAGCATTAATTTAGCCTCAAAACACTATACTGAAATTACTGCCACTGAGTGCTGATGTATTTTTTTTTCATGAGGCATATAATTATAATTGATAACCCAAAAAGGAAATGGGATAATTTTGATTTTGTAAGCTACCACCCATACAGATATTGAAAACTTCCACATTATAGCTATAATTGTTTTTTGTCATGCCATAATCCCCTAAACATTATCAACTAATTAATAGCTGAACAATACATTAGGAGTTCTCTGGATAGAATTGGGTATTTTGAAGGAGTTCTGCAGTTTGGTTCTGAAGGCTCAGCTCAGATCTGCTTCTGCTGCCTTCATTGGTTATCTTATCTGATCTTATCTTCAGGCCACCCATCCACCAGGCTCACCCTGTGAGCTGCAAACTCCCAGCACTTACAATGAGGTAATCATCACCTTGTAGTGGAGTGGTGTGAATGCTGGTCAGATGGCCTGTATTTTATTAACAGAAATAGGGTCACAAGTCAAATACATGCTTGGGGTCAGTGAGCAAATACAAAAGAAGATTAGAGGAACAAAAAAATGTGACTGGAGGGGTAAAAATCCCACTGGGGGTTAATCGAGCAGAAATGTATCAAAGAATGTAAACTACCCTTTCTTTTGTTATTCATCATATGGGACATAGCTCCTGTGTCCTGCTGATTCCAGACAGAGAGGGCATCCTCTCCAGAGTGCTGTCCTTTAATGAGCTCTTTGGATACAAGCACTGCCAATAATCCCTCTGCTCTATTACTACTGCTACCACTCCTAAAACGATAACAAAAATAAGAATTAAAACACTTAGCCTGAATATAGAGATCAAAAGATTTGCTTCACCTAATATTGCACTATCCAATGACTGCCCAGCAGAACTAAAGTAGTGCCACTGCTCTAGGAACCTCTTCTGCCTCCAGCATGAAAAGACTGGACCAAGAATTGTCTCCATCAATAAACTGATTTAGCTCCAGCTTGCACTGTAAATGAATTAATAAAAGTATTTCTGAAGAGATGGTATTGCATTGGCACAGTTTTAGTTTCTCTAAGAAAGACTGTCTTTTTGAGTGATGTAATCACAAAAAAGGAGTCAGCAGCCTGATCAGCACAGTAAGTACAGGACTTGGTAAGGCCCAAAAGGCAGCAGTCAAACAAAATCATAGGGTACTTACCAAGCAGCAGCTGATTTTCCCTTCTGATACATGTTCATCGCTCTTCCTGTGACAAGAAGCAGAAATTCTGTCTTATTTGAACTACACACATTTGTCTAATTCTTTAAATCCCAGCAGTAGAAAGATTCCCTTTTCATCAATTTCCATTTATTATGCTTGTAGCTACATATTGTAATATGAATTCTTTTATCCATGTATACTGCACATCTATAGATTTTATGTTTTCACACATCACATGAAAAGCATATTTCAAAGCTATTGCATTATCCTGTGCCAGAAGAATATTGCTGTGGGAATGCAGACACATTACCAAAAGTACAGTATAAAACAAGGAAGTGAGAGTCAGGAAGGAAGGAATCCTTACTTCTATGGCTGTGAGCCTCTGACTTACCATGCAAGGTTCATCAAGTCTCTTAATTTTATTTTGGCACACTTTACATGTAAAAGAAGCAATATGTCCTTCTGCAAGGCTGAAATAAATGCTAACTGGTTCAATCATGCCCTTTGAGAGCAAAATTGGAATTTCTGTCATCAACACCAAGATGAGCCAAATCAGGCTCAGAGACTGTAGATCTTTACGTGCCAAAGAATAACACCACACAGATGAAAATTTCATGGCCAGACACAAACTGTGGTAGACGACTGAAGGATTAATGTGAAATAAAATGCAGTAAATTTAAGTTTTCCTTGCACTGAAATTGAAGCATCCCTTCATTACCTGCCCAGTTATCTATATAGATGCTTTCCCATACCATTTATTTTCACTCGTTGTATCCCTCCTTCTGGAATATGCATTTCATCCTGCATCTTTTAGCAAAGTCTGCATTTAACTTATATATTGTCCCTTAAGTTTAAAACTAATTTTGTGCTTAAGTGCTTTGCAGGATTGAACCTTTCTGGGGCCACATGCAGGGTTTTCCTCCTCCTGGGATGATGAGAGCTGTGGCAGTGTGTGCACACTGTGTCAGACCTGAGATCAGCTGCCAAGCGTGGACACCCACAGAAGGATTTTCTTTACAGAACTATCTTAAAAATGGAAATGTCTGTCTCCTCCAGCTATGCTGGCAGACAGTGTTTACCCAAAGATCCAGATACACAAGACCTTGTTATCAACTGCAGCTTTTACACAACTTTCAAGTAAGTTAGTGGGTTGGAAATCACACATTTTAGAAATATTTTCTGAAGGATGTGATCATATTTGCTGCCCTTGAAAGTGTTTAATGTTGCATGTTCATTACATATTTTTGTGTTACTTAATTTAAAAGGTTTTTAAAAAAATACAAATTGCCACAGAGTGGATTTATAGATGCTTAGAAAGTAACAAGAGATATTTGATACACAAAAAAGAAAAACTCATATAGCGACACTGACATGCAATTAATAGATTTCTAAAAAGCCACTAGCAAAGAGTCTTTCCAAGGTTTACATTTCAGTGGTTTGAGTACCTTCTTTGGAATACTGTCCACTGAAACACAACATTCTGAAGTCTTTCTTCTAACTTGATGTAGAAGCACTACTGAGAAGAGTTAGCTTTTTAATGATGTGGTCAAAATATTTTAAGAAATATCACTTGACGAGCTATAACTAATTAATTTGCACCTGTGTTATGTGGAGGAGACACACTATCTGCTTTGGGCAGCAGTGCTGAGATGTCCTGAGGTTTGCATAATGCCAGCAAGCTGGATTACTACTTAAAAGCTTGTGAATAAGAATTTTACTGCAGTCACAACATATACATTGGGCTCTTCTAGTAAATTGATCACTCAAATAAAAAGAAAGGAATGTTTTTGATCTGCAGTGAAGATGAGCAAAAAGTAAGCCTGCTCATCTGAACTCTGCATTAGGGAAAAAAATGAACTTTGATCTATCATATTGCAGAGCTGCTTGTATTTCAATGGCAATTTATCAATTTTTAATAGTCAAAGCTCCCAAGTAGTAAAAGCTTCTTAGACTTCCTAATCTAATAGCCATTATTTAAACTTTTTATTCTGTATGATTTACTGTTTGGAAGGAAGAAAGCAACATCATTTCTTAAGGATTCTTTCTTTTATACCAGCTGACAGAGTCCAACCTTACTAAATTTGTGTAGAACAAGTGCAAAACCCCACCTTAATATATCTGAACCTTTCTTAGCAAATCTAACAGACAGCAGAGTGCATCAGCAGCAGGCCTGAGCTCAGGTGGGGATGCAGCAGCAGCAGCAGCAGCAGCAGCAGCCCCAGAGGAGCCTTCCTCCCACAGGGATGGGCAGGGTCGGTGGCACCCCTGCCCTGCTGGCAGTGCCCAGCCCAGCCGGGGTTCCCAGCCCCTGCAGGCAGCAATTAGGGAGCTCTGGATGTGCAATTTGTCTGTGTGGGGATGGAACAGCTCCCTCTGCTTCCTCCCCCAGCACCAGAACGGTGGGAGAGTCTCTCCCAGGGTGGATCCAGCTCTGCAGTAAGTCCCAGTTTTCCTGGGAAAGGTGTGCCCTCTATCCCTAAGACAGTGGAGAGGACACTCAGCACCCCGTGGGCCTATCACACAGGTGAATCTAAAATAAGCTTAAGACTGTCTTGTTTTAAAAAGGTTACCTCAGCAAGTCCAAAGCACAAAGAGAAGCATTTAAGACTGCAGATTTAAACTTGCATGTTGTTACTGCTAGAAATGAAAGCCTAAGGTCAAAATTCAGAATTCAACCACTCCGACTCAAAAATGCATCAATGTATTTGCTAAATGGAAATCCCACTTGCATCACATCTATCACATAATATCACAAAATGCAGAAAATTACAAATCAGTTTTAAGGCAAAATACATGACAGCAAAATATAAGTACACAAAAACTACATTAAATATCAGTCTTCATTTGTCCCTACCACTTCAACTTACCTCTCAGCTCCAAACTCCTGGCTGCAGTGCACAGCTTGAGACAGTCTAAGATCCATTTTAGAGTGGACTGAAATATAAATGACAGTTCGCACTACACATGAACATAGACAACTGTATAAAATATTTAAATAAAGACAGAAAAGAACAGAGGAAACCAACAGAGCCTTTGGCAGACCCAGCCTTTGGGAATTTAGCAGCTTGAGATTCATTGCAAATTTCATCTTTAATGTTATTTTTAGTTCAATATTTTGTAGCACTCAGAAGTAAATCTTTGTGTGCTGTCTCTCCTCCTGCTTGTGCTGCTTCCTTTTCTGATCTTGTCTTTTAAAGAAACCTAATATATTTTCAATACAATTGATTTGTGACATGTTTTGTGATATTTGCTAAAGTTATCCTGTTTCTTCATACAATTTAGTGAAAACCATTACAATGCTGTTTCTTTTAAAGTGCTGAACAATGCTCGTCATAACTGAACAAAATGAGACCCCCCCCCCAACAGTCTTTGTTCCATCACACCTTGTGTTGCATTAAATTCTCTGACATTAATTTTGATTCTTGGGTCAGAGTCAAACTCTTTTTTTAACCTCTCACCGCTGTTCCAAACGCTGCCACACGCAGTGCATTTCCAGAGCAGTTTGGGTTTTCTCCTGGAATCTGTCCTTTGTCTCTCTCCTCAGCAATCTGACTGGAATGGTGCACAAAGCAGAGGGCTGGGGATGCTGCACAGAGGGTGCTGGACAACCACAGCTGCAAGAAAATGCAAACTGCCAAGTTCCCACCCTAGCCCACCCCACTGCAGGGTGCTGTCTGACCACGCTCAGCTGTCTTGTACAGAGCCTACTCCTATTTTTTAAATGGACTTTCCAAACCTTTCCCCCTCTTGCTGTTGCAGAGAACTCAGTGAACATATTCTCCCATTACTGTGCTTGTGGTTTAACAGTTGTGCCACAGAGAATGGCCTTCAAATGGGCTGTTCCACATCTCACAGGACTGCAACCAGCACTGTGATGTGACACAGATGGAAAACATATAGGACATATAAAATAAGACTAAGGCTACTTATCTGTGCAGCATGAACATTGTAAAACTACTTTTGCTTTAATTAATTTTAATTTCATCAGGTTGCAGTTGGAATTTTTCCTTTTTTTCATGGAAGGAGTCACAAGAGAAGGAGGATCTTGCCTGATCACAAGGCTTTAAAATTAAAAGAGGTTTTTTTATTTCAAAAACCCGATTTCTAACATAAAGAGACATCATTTAACAGTTCCCACAAATGCAGGGACTAGGAGCCTCTATTAAATGACCAGGCATCAGTCTTAAAACAAACAAAAGAAGTATTTTATCCTCACAGTGCGTAATGAAATTACAGAACTCATGGCCACAGGATGGTGTGGAGGTCAAAAGTGTAAATGGACCATAAAAGGGATTACATGAAATCATGCAAATGAAATCCATCACTAGCTACTAAACATGATGATCAAGATCCAGCCTCCAAATCAAAATGTCTCTGACACTGATCCTCAGAGGGCAGGAGCACACAGGGGAAGAAGGATTGCTCTGCATGAGAGATATATCAGAGTTCATACACTTTTTCCCCAGACATTTGCTCTTCTCACTCTCAGAGGGAAAGCACTGGATATTTTTTCTGACTCAGGGTGGCAGCTACTGCGTGTGTTCTAAAGTCTTCAAAAATCTGCACTCATTTTATTTGACACTGTATGTTTTAGAAATGTTTCCATTTGAAATTCAAGATAATTAGGGGGAAAAGCCTGTAAAGAGTCAAACAGAGGGCAGAAAGAAACAAAAGCACCCAGAAAAGATGGAGCTCAGAACATTTTTTATGAAAGTCATATTTTGCCATGGATTTGTGTGTCAGGGTCTCATTTTGCACTACAGAAAAGTATTTCCACCCAATGATTGCAAGAAAGGAAGCCCCCAATACAGAAGCCTATGCAGTGCCCACCCTCCAAAGGGGCTGAGAGGCTGAAGCAACCTGACAGAACCATCCTGTAAATCTGAAATGGGTCCCTGTGGCCTCTGCAGGGCTGAAAGCACCGCTCGCCTTTGCTTTCACTGCATTGAATAATTTGGGCCTCTCCCTTTCTGTGTGAGTCAGGTTGTGAAAACTGAGCCTTCTCTGGCCTGGAGGATTCATAAACACCTGCCCCATTAGCCCACTTTCACTATTTGTCTAATGACAACCACAAGTAATGACCTGACTCAAGGCATGTCAATATTCTGCCAAAAACTACCATTTTGCCCTCTTAGCCACCTCCTCCCACCCACCCATGGGTTATGGAACTGTGGGATGGTTGCCAAAGAAACGCAATAAAAAGTAGGAAATGACACATACAAATAAAATTCACTTACCTAAAAGCCCTGTTCATCAGATCTCATTGTGCTGCCTCCTCCCCCACCCTCCACTCCTCTACTTCCAGCACTTGTTTCTCCTCTCTCTTCATTTCCTCTTCCCTTGCTTGCTTTTTTCTTCACATGTTCTACATTCTGCACTTTTTTTTCTCCTTCTCTTTTTATGCCCTATTTTTTTTCCTTTGGCTGAAACAGAATAAATGAATGCTTTAATAATTTTCCCTTGCTTAAGAGCCAGTCAAGCATTATGGTGTCACTTTACCATTTTCTCTTCCTCTCCCCAGTTTTTCTGCCACCACTTTTGTTGTTTTGTACTTTCTTGCTGGCCTTCCTCCATACCCATCAGTCCCTCCTTGCAATTACTCCTTCCTCAGTGACTTCATGTCCTCTGTGTTATGTCCTAGTGCAGCCTGAAATGATCCAGATTCCCAGGTGGATTTTTGGGCATCTGATGTTTTGATGGTGGAGGGAGGTCCTCCTAAACAGGTGAGGCAATGCTGAGCACTTCTGATGGAAAGTTTCTGGGGGAACAGCTGTGGCCTTAGGGAGGAACAGGGATGTGAACTGGAGTGGAGCAGAGTCCTCCTGTTCCAGTGGTCAGGGGGAAAAATCCCCCCTTGCTTAACTCTAAGCTACTTATTTCTCTCTTGTTTCCTTGGCCTTTAAATGTTCTAAATCACTGCCTGAGAATCCATTCCTGAAATCTGGAATTTTTATCCTCATGGATGTCCCTCCTGCCATGACTACACAATATTAGGAATAGCACTCTGTTTTATCTTGTGGTTTTCCCAGTTCTTAAAACCCCTCTGTTGGTCTGTGGATCCCAGCAGGATTTTGCTGCTCTGATTTGGGCTGTTCTTGGTGCAGGAGAGCCTGACCCCTGCTGAGCTGTGTCCCCTGGAAGCTTTGCAAGACCATGTCTAAACACAAACTGCTGTTCTTCGAGGTTTAGGCAGGCTGTAAACCACAGAACACATTTTAATTCATCCCTGTGCCCCTCCATTCCTGTTAGGTGCAAGTACATTAAGACTTATAGGGAAAAATATTATTTCAGGTTTGTGAGATAAGGTGGTGAAAAAATGGAAGCAGCATCAGCTTTAGTATATATTTTCTATGCTAAGAATTGAGAGAATGGGGGATTAGGTCTAAAGTAACAAGCAGAGAAAGGGAAAGAGCCTGACTAGCTGAGAATTTCGTGCTGTAAACATTATTCTAGAAAAAATCTTTTTGTGTTTCTGTTCTTTACCTTTTTAACAGCACAATTACCCATGACAATATCAATTGAACAAGACATTAAAAAAAAAAAAAAAAACCCATACAAGCCACCTTAATAAAATACCCTACACAGCTCAAACAACAAAAAAGATTCCCATTTTGGGGGCTTCTCTCCATTTATATTAATGATCAGTTTTCCTGTGGAAGAATTGCACAATATGGGTTTTTCCTGCTTGTTCATAATAGGTCATTCATTAAGGAAAATACTGGGAAATTATTTTCTGTGTCGGTGGATACAGGATGCCATCTGGGAGCTGAAAAAATGAACAGAAATCAGACCGGAAAAAAAAAAAACAAAAAACATTAAAACCATGAAATTAGTTACACTTAAGGAAACCAGCTGAATACTTCCACAACCCCAGCCACTCAGACAAGCTGCAGTAATTGGTACTTAGTCCATTTACACGAGGGATGCTCTCTCCCAAGGGCTGGGCTGGGGGTTCCTCTGCAGGCCCTCCCTGGGTGATTCAGTGTCACATCTCCCCTGGGCTTGTCCCTCTTTGCATTTCCTCCTGCAGCTTCTCCCAGCTGTCTCCTCACTGCACTCCTGCCCTCCTCTCCCTGCTGCTGCCAGCGCTCTGCTCCCTTCATTCCAAGGTGCTCCCTGCCCAGCCCTGTAACTCACTGCTGTGATGGATCAGCCATTCTCCTCCCCGGGTCCAAAAACAACAGGTAGATCAGAAAACCTCTTCAGATGTGAAATTGGCTACTCTGACTCCAGTTCCAGGCTAATCAAAAATTCAGGGCTCGTCATTTTGGGGTTAGGTGGATGGCTTAAGTTAGAAGTACATCAGCTGATAAGGAAATCACAACAATATAGTGAGAAATATATTAAGATGAATATGGCCATATGCCAATTTTTCCCCCTCATAAATAAGATCCTTGTTTACCAAATGTTCAGTTTTGGTTATGTCACTATAAAAATCAAGCAGCTGGTAATTCAGGCTTGATTAGCAGGTCTCCAGTTTTGATTAGTAAATTACTGTAGTAATCAAGGTTAATTCTCATTTCAGAGCTGTGCCACAGATTTTATTTCTTCCAGACAACTGGATTTATCATTCTGGAGAAGGAATATTTTAATAAATATTACAAAAATATCCAGAAATAGATGAAAAAAGCAGATCCAAAGGGGCTTTGAAAAAATGGGGAATCAGAGCAGAAATGCTGCTCAAACATGAAACAGTTAATTTCCTAGGAATAAAATTCCAAGCTGCAATTTTGCAGTAGATTTCCACATAATATATGCAGAGATTGCATTGCTAATTCCTTTTACCTAGTGTTTCTATTTCTATCTTTAAAAATTGTTTTCTTTGGATCTTCATCTTTCCTTTTAAAATAATAAAATAAAAAAAGTATACAGAGAGGCTTAAAAAGAAGCCCAAGAGACCATTATTAGTAGAAAGATAAACAGTAGAATGGATTCTAACTGAGCCAGAAAACATCACTGTAGAATTTACATAAAATTTAGTTTTCTACCAAACATATTGCATACCCAGTTCCAGCTCATCTCATAATGAATATTCAAGCTTTCGAATGACCCACATGTCCCATAAGTGAGCAAGAGTCCCCAAAAGCCATCATTGTTGTTGAAGAGGCACAATATTAAAAAACACTGAGAATTCATTAGGGATTTTTTTTTTTTTCATGAAACTTTTACAAAATCTTTAGCCTGCAAATGCTGTGATTATTTGAGCATACAAGTCTGTCAGGAATTCGAGGCTGGATAACAAACTCTTATATGGTTTTTAATTAGGATGATATTATTATTTTCTAGTCATAATTCTGGGTCAGATTCTGTGTATCTTTCTCACATCACTTTTGTATAATTAGAGCCTAAATTATCTAAAATAAATATGAAGTTTTACTGAGTAGATAAAGCACTGCATGCTTTTTCCCAGATAGGAAGAACAGGCAATTTTTAGATCTACCACAATATTCCACCCAAAATACTGAGATAAATTTCTCCCCAATAATACAGAAAGAATTGACTAAAGAAGCCCTGCAATATATGTATATAGAGACTAATTACTGAAAGTTCAGTAAAAGCTGAATTCAGTATAAAATTATGCAATTCCTACGTCCTTTGAGGGAAAAAGAAAACCAAAGCCACAAACCCAAAATCCCTTTTCTAGAGAAAACATGCCATATCCTTTTGTAAGAGGCTGGGGAGGAACCAGGAATTTACTTCTCTTTCCATATTCCACTGGACTAATTTTGCTATGAGCAGTTTCCTTATGCCAGGGGAAATGGGGGGTTTGAATCAGACCAGGTTCAAGTGTGCTCCTAATTCAGCACCTTGTTCCTGATGATGGCAAACAGAAAATGCCTCAGAAGGTTCCTTGCCAGTGCTAGAAAGTCAATAGCTGTCTTAGAGCCTGAAGCAAGGAGATCCTTATCCTTCCTGCCTCCTTCCCTTTATAAAGGAGTCCTAGATATTTAACACGAGGTCTTATCTGCATGGTTCATTTACAGCCCAGCATCTAAGGACCCAAACATTGGCAGAAAGTGGAAAGCAACCTGATCTATGAACATTTATTTAAGATTAACACTTTGTTAGAATAACAATCAATTTGAGTGGAAGGTAAGCATATACTGGATTTACTGAGTATGTTGAGACTTGTCTCACTTTCACACATCAGCAACTTAGGAAGCCCCAAAATTTGCAAGAGACGAGGAGAAAAACATTTTCAGGCAGAAAACCTCTAAAACAAACCTTATACTGTGGGGGGAAAAAGGGTGTGCTTTTTGCAGTCTGTCTTATACATGTAAGACAAGATTCACCTGGGGAAGGAAGGGGTGGGCTGTGGGGGGAGCAATTGCAACCAAGCCACTGCATTAAAAGGGGACTTCCACAGATTTCTGGCTGCTCTCCAGCAGTACAGCAGCTCCCTGAATCTGGCAGGTTTTACTCGTGGCTTTTGCGCATGTTTTTATTTTTGGCTTTGGCTTTCCTCTCCTTTGCAGCTCTTCCAAGCTGCACAGGAGGAAGCACACAGCTGTCCTTCCTCAGGAGCTGCACAGGAGACAGTGGCCCCTAGAACCACCTCTCCCACCAGCAGTTCTGATGCAGGCAAGTACAAAGAGCTTGAGCTTCATCACCAGCTCCTCTCCTGGCCAAACTGATTCCCCAAACTGGTGAATTATGAGCAGCAGCTTCCAGGCTGTGGTTGCAGTATGGATGAAGATCTACTTGAGGATATTGACAAAATTCAGAATAACATTCAAAACAACAGCCCCTCAGAAGTTTTGTGTTGTCCTGGTGGGAGATAAAAACTTTGAATGGGAAGGAAGAACTGCCTCTAGACCCCTTGCATTTAGAGACAGGGTGGCCAACAACTGACTCTGCTGGGTATTCACCACCCTCTGTCAACTTCCAAGCAATCAACATAAAGGGAATACAACCAGGCAGTCACTGCAATCTTGTTTTTCCCTGCAGAACAATAGTTTTCATAAGAGCAGCCTGGCCTAGTGTAAATGAGAAAAGTCATAAGGTTTCTGGAAAGGTATTTATTTTATCCACAGGAAGGATTGCAACACTGAATGTGATAGTCTCTATTTAGGGTGATTAATAATATGTTATGTTGCTTGTTTAGAGTAAAGACTATAGGCCAGCTCCTGCCCTGGCTCAAATCCCATGGAATCAATTGTTTAGCCTAAAAAACGGATTACAGGATGTGGCTATAATTTATGCATATAAAAATGCAGATGATTTTACTTTAGGAACAGTGATTTTTTTATTTCTGTGCACTGCAGTAGTGCCTAGAACCCCAGATGCTTCTCTCAGGACTGTATCCAAATGCAGAGGAATTCCAGGCAGGGGCTGTACCCCAAAGAGTCTTTGATCCAGGCAAAAGACAAGTGACAGCAAACAGATGGGGAGAGGGGCAGAAATGACAAGGTAACTGGGAGATAATTATGATCACTATGCAGTCACAGCACATCAGCTGCTTAACCACTATCATTTTTTTAAGGTGTCACAGCAGAGGAGAGTTTTAAGGGAGGATGTGAAGAAGGGCAAGTGTAGTAGCTTGGTAGATTCTTATAGGAGTGGACCTTTGCAGAAGAAAACAAAATGACTACAGCCCAAAATTTAATAAATCAACATTTCAAACAAAAATCTGTGGTGAGTGATGGACACACAGTGATCTGTCAGTACCTCGTGGGTGTGATAGGGGAAAACAGTCTTGGGAGAGCCTAAGTGAGGATTAAAATATCCATAGGATGTTTTTGGCTACAGGAGGAAAGAAGGAGCTGATAAAAGGGTGCACAGTGGAAGAGGGACATGATAAAATATGAACATTGAAAATGCACCCCTGCAGTGCAGTCAGAGAGAATGGGCAAGGTGTGTGCCTGCCAAGGCTGGAGAAACTGGGACTCAGAGCTGGGCTTCAGTTTTGGGTTGTGCTTGTCAAAAGGTCAGACATGAAGCACCAAAATCAGATGGTTTGTCCCAGCAAGCAGAAATCTAGAGAGAAATATGTAGAAAGACACAATAGCTGGAAAAAAAATCGGGCCTAGAACCTGAGATGATGGTGCTAAAACACTGATCACAGCTTTAGTTTTGGTTTTGCAAGGCACTGCTGGCATGAGAGCCCCTGCACTTAAAAAAGGGAAACATTTCTGAGATTGCTGTACCTTAGGGCATGAGTAAAGTATATGGAAAAGTGAGAAAAATAGATGACAAAAAGAACAAAAACTCCTCTTTAAACATTTTATGTCTTTTTTGGTTTACTTTTTCTCCCTACAAAGTTAGTAGTGCTTATAGTTCAATAAATAAACCACTGAAAACAAACAATTTTTTTTGTCACACATATAAGCTCAAATTTTGTGTGTCATTGTGGGTACTAAATAGAAGAAACCTAGGCATGGAACTGCTTACAGAAACTTGTAGGAGTAACTTTTGGATAGCCTGAGCATTTGCAACTCCAATCTTACTGTGAGCAAAAATAGAAAGGACACTATGCATGCTACTGCAAAGCAATTTTTATATTATAAATATGTGTAGGTGCTATCTAAATTACCACCAGAGCTCTGACCTTGATTACAAATGATCATAAAGTAAAGAATACTTTGAAGTGCCCCAAATTGCAGATCAAAATGCTTGTATATTCATCACTTTGACTAAGATCCAGCCAAGATTTTCTTGGCTAATAAAGACTGTAAATTAAATAGAAAACAGGCCCAGTAAAGAGAGGTCATGGCTGCTTTTTTAAATGCTTACAGTCCTTTAGGGCAGGATGTCTGTGCTGCTTTAATTGTTTAGAGTTTCACTTTCTGCCATGGGAGCTGCAAATGTGCAAGCCTCTGCCTCATAATGCTGCAATATAAACCTCCATTTAAACTTGATGGGTCCCTTCTCATTGGAGTTTTATTTTCCAGGCACTTTTGTGATGTGCTCTTTTATGAGCAGTGTGAATAAATATGATGGCAATATTACCTATGCAAATGGGCAGAACTAAAATGTCTAGGGTTAAGAAAAAAACAACAAAAATTCTGTTTTAAAACAAAACCAAAACACCCAAAACATCGGCTACATTTTTCTTGTTTTAATAATGAGTTTGTTCTTGCCAGTCAGCATTTCTCTGCAGCACAAACTACCCACGATCTGACTGGCAAAGTGTGAAAGTGAACCTAATTTCAGTCTTATGTTGATTCTTCTTCAGTGTGTAGATGTGTGACTACCCTGGGACTGCTCAGCAATCCTTACTTTTGGGAGGATCAGATGCTTTCCCATCCAGTCCACATGGAGAAGCTGCCTGGCTGTGCCTGACAGTGTGCAAACAAATATCCTGTTGTATGAGTACCTTTGACTGATCACACCATCCCTAGCAGGGGTGTTATGAGCAGAGCTCTAGGCTCCCTAATCAGCAGATTTTGCTTGTTTGAGGACTCTCCAATGAATCAACTTTTCAAAAGTCTTGAATGCCACTCAAAGGAAAGATCTTTGGGGATCATGGCCTTTAAATATAGGACAAATTCCCACTTCTAATCCTGCTGGAAGTGGATCTCCCCAGACTCTAAATGGTTTCTATATTTAAGTGATAAAATCATTGTGACTCACCAGAGTAGGACATTGGATGGTCTCAGATTCTGTCATTTGGTTTGCCTGAAAAGGAGCCAAGAATGGAGCTTCACAAAGCAGATTATGGATTTTGTACATCTCAGTGAAAACACGTGATTGTTAGAGAAAAGTGAGCTGTCAGCTCTTTGTGATAGTCATGCAAGGGGTGTAAATGGAAGGGCAGGAGATGCATTGTGTGCTGCTGGTAAAACACCCCATCCTCACTTATAACAAATTAAAATTTCAATTGTGCTAGAATCACTCTACACCAAAGTGCAGATTTCTCAGGACTAGCCCAAAGATTAAGCTGTAACTAATTAGGATGTCAGGATATTATTTAGTTCAAGCCACTCTTTTGGGGGAGGATAGTGCAGCAGAAAATAGACAATAGCCAGCACTTCACTGGATAGCACAACTTCTCTGCAAAATTCACATGGCTCCTAGTGATTTTTTCCTATCCTTTAAGCTGAGGGTTGGCCAGATTCTGTTTTGTAGTTACATCATTGGAAATCTGCAAAAAAGAGCCCAATTAATTGATGAGGGTTTCATAAAGAAAACCAACAACAACCAAACAAAAACCACTGAAGTCACAAATGAGACATTCCTATGTTCCCTGCATTCTACACTGTACTTTTTCTTTCCCTCCCTCCTTGCCACTTTCCTTTCTCAACCTCTGTACTTATTTTACTCCATCCTCTTCTACCCATTCTTATTGATGTTTTTTATGGCTTTGGGTGGGTGGATAACTGGCATTAGGAAGAAAAGCCATACAAAAACATATCCACATACAGTACCAGCCAGAGCACCTGCCTCCTTCCTCCTGGTTACCTCAATGTCATTATGAAACAAGCTGTATATTTATTATTTAAACAGTAGAGGGGAAATAAAAAGAACAGTGTGGTTTCCTAAAGAAAGAGAAAAGGAGCAGTTAAATGAGTACCTTAATTCCTTGCTATTGAGAAGCTGTTACTATAACAAACAGCAGCAAGACTTTTAAATCAAGCCTCTGGAACAAAGCATTCCAGTGTCACTTTTACATTAGTGATTGCAGTTGATGTCATTTTCACAAAACAAAATTATAACCAAAATGGATATTTCAGGTCAGGGTGCCACAAAGAGTATATAGATACATTTCCATCAATAAATCTGCCCTCTTCCTGCCCTGACATAAGTGTTCAACCCCTTGTGATTGACGTTTTTACCACTAAATTATACTATGTCTGCTTCTAGAAGAAATGTCTCCATTACAAAATTAGCTAACCATCAACATAACATAAAATAACTTCAACATGGTGTCATTTCACAAGGATATTGATTCTCACAGACTTACTGGATTAAATCCTGGTTTCCCATAAAAGGAGCAGCCATTATGTCTTTGGTGGACAGAAAAATATATGTCGTGGAAAGATGTATATTGGGGTGATTAAAACTTCATTGCTGAGCTCAGAAGCACAAGATTTTGTCCTGTGGCAATCTGAAAGCAAGAAAATGGTCAAATTATACATAAGAACAAGTCTAAAAACCAGCTACAAGTCTGTCATTTTATTTTTCTCTGCTGGAAGATACTTTTGACTATTGGTTGTACAGGAAATGTCATCAGTTATTCTAGATTGACTACTGAAAATCTTTTCAAGACCTAGTGGTAGCTTTTCCTTCATTTACCTCCCCTTTACTGCTAATTCCTCATACCTCACAGGATGTTTTGACTAACACCTGAAAAGACTTTGAAATTCTTATCTGAGCAAAGCTATTTAAGGGCAAACAAACACAATACGTAGCTGTAGTTTCTTTGTATATCAAAGCTCTAGAAAGACAGGCTACTTAGAGAACAGATTTTTATTATGGCCCTTCTCTACTCTGTTTTCATAAGGCTTGTCCTGTATTTAGCATTGAAATAACAATGGGCTAGCTCTGCCATTCTGGGCAGAGCTTTGTGATTTTAATGAAATTACATTGGGGATAAATTTGGCACACCAATTCTCTCTGGTGACCTGCACATCAGAGAAGTTCCTAAAGGAGAAAATAACATTTCTGTGACCACAACTCACTCCATGTACACACAATATTTTGAGTTTCAGCCTGATTTCTTCAAATGCAGATGAAAAGCTGTCTCCATCGAGCGAGGCCATGTCAATGGTTGTACACCCTGTGCTGTCCTGAAGGCTCCTGCCTGCTCAGGGCTGGTGGTGTGCTCAAAAATAATCTTTTGTTTAGGAGTGAACAGCTGCCAGATTTCTCACTTTCCATCAAGTACTTGTCATCTCTCTTCAGCAGCAATGAGAGTTTACAACCCCACTGGTGCTGCACTGCCTTGCAGAGAAAAGCTGGGTGCCATGCCAGCTCCAAGAGGACTCAGTAACAAGGTGTAAGAAAACTGGGGAAGCAGCAGGCTGCTGGGGGGGATGGCAATCCCAGTGTCCAGGGCAGGGGGCTGTCTTAGGTTGGAAATGGGGGATGTGTATTCTATCACCACCTGTTAGAGGTGGGACACTTTTCTTCTGTTCATTGGGCAGTGTTCTTTATCTCTCCCACAGCCAGTCCTCCCTCAGGAGATCTCTTCTGTTTATGGGCCAGAGAGTGTCCCTGCATGGCAGATCAAATTCCATCAATCCATGGGGAGATGCTCTGCCCAGGGGAGGAGCCAAACATTCCTACCTGGATACAGTCTGAGGTTTGGAACAGAGACAGCCTTTTCCCATTGGATTCCCAGAGGGAGAGCAGGCCCATCTCCAGCAGCCCTGGAGCTTCAGAGGAAAACCCCACTTTTCTACAGGATTCCTGCTCCAGCAGAACCACAGCTGGCACTGCAGGAGGGCTGGGCCCCCTGGGATGGGACTGTGCCACCACCCTGAGCCCCCTGGGATGGGACTGTGCCACCACCCTGAGCCACCCTGGGATGGGACTGTGCCACCACCCTGAGCCACCCTGGGATGGGAGTGTACCACCACCCTGACCCACAGGGGATCAGGGCATGTTCTGACTCTGCCAGTGTTGTTTTGTGTTGTTTTCTATTACTGCATTGTTTATTTTAATTTTTTATTTTCTTCCCTAAAAATGAACTGTTATTCCTATTCCAAATTATTGCCTGAGAGCCCCTTAATTTCAAAATTATAATAATTTGGAGGGAGGGGGTTTCCATTTTCCATTTCAGGGGAGGCTTCTGTCTTCTTTAGCAGACACCTGGCTTTCCAAACCAAGACAGAGTATTCCTTGAGAAGCAAAGCCCCATCCCCTGACCACACCTTGTGCAGGTTTGTGGGGCACACATGGGGTTCTGCTCAGCAGCTCCCTCTTATCCTGGCTCTGTGTGGCAGGGAAAAGGAGCACTTCACCTTGGGAGAATCAGTCTGTGGCTGCCTGCTGGTGAAGGATAGTCTGTCACCATTCATCCCTGCCCATTAAGGCTCGGAGAGGACAATGTTACCAGTCTCTGCCCATTCAATCCTTTTTTGTTGGCACATTACTATTTTATCATTTTGATCTTCTCCCTACTGAAGATAAAAGACACCATGGGCGGGATTCATGAATGACTACTGTTATTTATCGACCCAGGACTTTTTGAACATTTTTTCCCCTCTGATTCATGAACCACTTTTCCATATTCGAAAAGCAGTTCATAAATCGTTCAGCACCAGCAGAAATTAATAATAATGAATTCATTTACATAAAAGGACTCATCCTGCCAGTTGCTGATAATGTTTGAAGCCAGAACCTTGTCGGCAAACAGGATTTTTGCTGGCAATGCAAGAAATAATCTTTTGTTTATAAATTAATTAAAATATACTTTTCCTCTGCTTTTTAGAGCTGCTGTGGGGATACGTTGCATTGGGCAACATATTACGCATTTTCTTTTCTGTTTTGTTTATTTTCCCTAAAAAATGGCATTGCCTAGAATGGGAAAAGGGATATTTGGTAGCATTAAGAGTCAGATGTTAAGAGAGAGTAATGTGTTTTGATTTGTTTTAATGTTTTGAGTGAGGGTTTCTGCCTGAGCCATTGGCAGTTGCATTTCACAAGGGTCGGTTTGAATGTATTCTTCCCTGTGGATCCATCTGTGCTCAGTCCTCCCCTCCCTAAGTCTCATCCTGAGTTTCAAATTCAAGTGAACTTAAAATCATAACAAGAACCTCCCACGTTTCCTCTGAACTCAAACCCACGAGTTTCACATGATTCTGATGCAAAGCAATCTATAATCAGTCCCAGGTTTATTTTTGGAAAGGAAGGATGACCCTGAGTGAACACTTCCATAATGCCAGTCAGGGGTAGAATGTGTGAATGGATGTTTAATGCCATGCTTTGCCACATGAGTGCTGTGTGTGTTCCAATAGATCTCAATGCCCCAAGGCAGAGCCCCTTCCCCAGGACCAGATTTACATCATTTATCCAAATGAGAAGCTTGTTGCCTTGCTGTGCTGTCAGACAAATTTCACAGAAAAATAACATTTACAAGCCCACCCCATAAATTTCCCTTTGGATGACCAACCCAGCAGAGTCAGCACCTCACACCCCTCACCTCAGAGCTTTCCTGGCTGCCCTCAGACTCCTCCAGGTTACTCCATGTGCCAGGGAGATCCAGAGCTCCTGTGAAGCATCCTGTGTGCTCTTCATGGAGACTCTGTGCCTGCAGCAGAGTTCAGCTTCCAGTTCAGAGCTCGAGCCAACAAAGTGTGCACAGCAATAGCCAACACTGCTGCATTTTCACTTGGTCTTTGCATTCAGACCCAGCTCTTTGCAGAGAAAGCCAAAGACCCCATGCGTGCATCTTTTCTAAGTCACACACGAGAGCACTTGGGGAGATTTGCAAGGAGGGAAATGAAATAACCATATTAAGATCTTACACCAAAAAATAGCCTAATTACCTCTTAATATTTTGAAAAGATGAAAACACTTGAGTGTCAAGTATCATTGCAAATGAGTGGAAATATTTCTTAGCTTGTTTATTTCTTTATGTACATAACCATTATTTGAAAC
The DNA here is from genome assembly GCF_027477595.1 of Haemorhous mexicanus. Taxonomy (NCBI): domain Eukaryota; kingdom Metazoa; phylum Chordata; class Aves; order Passeriformes; family Fringillidae; genus Haemorhous; species Haemorhous mexicanus. The sequence goes on along the minus strand of NC_082352.1, from coordinate 7,527,488 downwards.
AGGGATATGGAAAATGATTTGCTGGTTTATACAATTTTTTAGTGTTGGAATTTGTCATTTGGTACTCTGATTTTTATTTGTATTTAAGATTTTCCTTGGCAAACACAGAGTTGAGTGCTATCACAAAGACTAGAAGTTGGAAATGTGTATTATTAGTCTGATCTGCATCCTATGTATGTGTAGGGCTTCAATAGAAAAACCACTTTTAAAAACAACAACAAAAGGCCTGAATTGTCTGTTTCTACTTTTGCTCTTAATTGGTGACATCTGGGTTTGTTGGTATTGAATGAAACTTTTATTTTGTGTTTTTGAGAAGGAAGAGTTGGCTGACTAGTTGTCTTTATATGGTTTAATTTCCTCTCTTGTCCCCTTCTCTTTCATTTCACTGTTTGAAGACTTCTAAGGTAAATAATAATGGAGCCAAAAGAGCTCTCCAGGCACTTCACTGGACTGTTCTGAGCTGAACCACTTACCTGGAGCACGAACCTGGGCAGCTCACTTCAACTTTATGTCTTCATCTGGAAAACAGAGTTAATGATTCAGCTTAGAAAACTCTGAGTTATGTTCAGCAAAATCATGTTATAAATCTAATATATTTTCCTATTAGTATTCAGATCACCTTTTCTATGTGACAAATGGCATGTTGCTTCTCCAGTCTGCTTGATGTAAGTTTGGGTAATTATTCATATTACCAGTTACTGCCAGTTTATACCAGTGTGTGACCAGAAACAGCCTATAACAGGGTGCTCATGGCTGTACTTGCTACATTTGATCCTTGGCTGTAGCAACTTTTTATGGACTTCAGTAAAAGAAGGAGATAGAAAAAGGAGAATATTTGGATGTGGATCAGAAAACAGAAACTGGAATCAAGCATCTCAGCAAAAATCATCTGAGGGAGAGACATTTTACTCTCTGTGGCAGTAAAATGACATGCTAAGCAGACTGAAAGCAACATTCATAATTTTAGGAGCCCACTTTCCTCAGTGCATAAATTCAAGACATTGAGATTGTAACAGCCAAAGCATTTAGAGAGGTGATTGTGACAAGGACAGGAGAGAGGAGGGCTCCTGGATCATACTGTCAGCAACACCAGCTGAAACTCTGTTTACTACTGGAGAGGAGACAGCAAACTGGGAAATCATTTCAGCTTAAGGTTCCCCAAAATACATTCGTGTCCGAGCAAGGGAGCTGCCAAGTGGAGGCTGCAAACAGAGCCAGGGCTTTAGCTGACTGTAAGACCCTGATATTTCACAACACTCAGCTGCACAAGGATCTTCAGCAATATGCAAAGTTACTGCACACTAGACAGGCTTTGGAAAACATCCTACTGCAAGTGGAACTGAACTATAAAAACATATCAGCCTGAATGAATGAAAGAATGCCTGTTGGGACTTGCAAAGAGCCACTAAGTCCTGATCCCTGTAGGAGCTGCAGATGTTGCTGGAAGCCACGACTAACAAGAAGCCAAGTCTGTAGCTGGAGCTGCTCAGCACCTCTGAGGATTTGGCCTCCGATTTGAGCAGCCCACAGACCCTAAAGCCCAATCCTAGGAGGCTTCTGAATAAGCTTTAGGAGGGGAAAAAATCTGAGGCAAGCTTTCAGCCTTCTCAATTAGTTTTAGTAAGGATCTTCAAAGTTATTTTCATGAGGGAAAGGGATGGAAAAGGAACTTGCTTAAAGGAAACCTGAAAATCTGGGTTCTGTTCCTGTCCCCTCCAAACACAGCAAGAGAGTTTTCAGGAATGGGCCAGGTCACAAAGACAAGTTGGAAAAGAAAAATATGATAAAAGATTTATTGTGAGAATCAATACATAAATGAAATCATGGCAAATGATTCTGTTACTCATTTTCACACTTCTGCAAAAAATATTCATGTTTTTCACTTAGCAAATAATCCCAAGATTTTAAAACATCAAATAAACTTTTTGTCACCAAGCACAGGAGATCCTACCACGTGGTCTAAGTAGAAAGTACTGTAGGGCATATAAAGTAAATGGCAAGTTTTACAAAGCAGTTGCTATGTGGCTTTTAGTTTCTTTTCTGGATTTTTTTTTTCTCTGTATCCACTGGAGAGCCGTAGCCATGAGATGCCAAATGTCTTACCACTGCTTTCCAGAGAGAAGTTCTGTCTCCTTTCTGCACCAGGACTTGAATCTCTAGTAAAAATATTATAACCTTCATTCAGTACATGCACTGCTCCAAACTTGGACAGATCATCAATTGGATTTCCCAAAACTCTGAAAACAGACTAAATAACCATGATACTGGGGGAAAAAAAATCAAAGAAACAAGAATTTGAAATCCCCAGCATACTTGGGTTCTTTATATTCACATGATGACTTCTGAATGCTCAGGGATTAAGTCTTAAGGTATATTTTTGGGATCACACTTTCAAGCTTCCTACATAATCATGAGACCTAGAAAGTTTTGTTTTACCTTTAAAAAAGAATTCTTTTTGCATTTGCAGGAGCTGAGGGTTTAAATAAAGCATCAAATACCTCGAAGTTCATGATGAAATAGTAAGAACTGGCAAAGCTGCCTATGATAACAAGCAAAACTCATTTCAGAAGCTAGCAGAGGGAAAGGAATGAAGTACAGTTCAAGACAGGAGAAGGTTTTGAAATGTTACCAGTTTGGAAAGGTTGCATGTTTTCATTAGCTTGGCACTGATGTGAGTGGCTATCTCAGTTTTTCATACCCAGGTGTGAGTTTTATGTAGGAGACTAAACCACTCACTAACTATTTCAATCCATTCCCACTATTTCAGATTATATTTCTCTTTTGCATTTTATTATTTGTTTTTATTTTCTGTCAGAATTTTCCACTGAAAATAGGAAGCTCCCATTGCCTCCTTTCTTACCTTGAGTCTGGCATGGTGCAGAGCTACAGAGGTGTCCCTGCACAGCTCCTCCTCCTGCAGAGCACAGGTTTCCCACCCCTGACAGAGGGAATGCTACCTGCCTGCTCCAGTTGCTGTGCTCCACCTCTTCCCAAGGCATGGGACATCCCTGGGTGAGAGAACTCTCCTCAGAAGCCAGTCAGACACTGTGGTGTTTCCCAGTGAGCTGGAAGGAAGGTTACTCTTCTTGTGACCCACCTTTTACCTGAGAAAGCAAAGAGCCCTTCTGCCCAAGCCCTGCTTCCAACAGGAAAGGAGGAGGAAAAAGGAAAGGGGAAAGAGGAGAAGGGGAAGAGGAAAGGAAAAAGCTCTCTGTATGGCTGGTATCTGAGCCTAGTGCCTCTGTGAATTGGCTGCATTTGAAGCAGCCAGGCAGGCATCAGAACGTGGCAGAAATGGCAAGTTGGAAGGATCAGCCAGGGCGAGGCTTCCCAAATATTTTTGAACTGTCTGATTAATACCAACTCTCAGAATCTCTCAGATATTACCAGACTCCAGGTTTCTCACTGTGCCAAAAGGGCCATTATTTCTAGGGACCTCCACCTTCAACCACTTGCAAAGTGAGAGGAACTCACCTCTACTCTTCACAAAGACAGACATTATTGAATCTGTTCTTAAAATCTCTTTGGCATGACACAACATAATTACCTTCTAGGAAGCTACTTCCAGAGCTTCACAGGACACCATCTCTGTTTTCCCCAGCAGACATGAAAGAAAATGGAAGGCAGCTCTATTTTCTTAGACCTCCTTCCTTGCTTTTCCTTCTCCATTCAGCTCCAAGCACCGTCTTGCAACAGATATGGAGTGGTATTCTGGTGTGTCTAGAACAGAAGGTTTCTCTCAAGCACTAGGACACAAACCCAAAGCACAGGAAATAGAAATTGTGTTTTTAACTAACTGGAACACTTCATTTCACTGTCAGAAGGGAGGAATCTTGGGTTTAACTAATTATTTTATAAGCTCTTTCAAATACAAGAAGGGTTACATAGGAAATGATGGATGTATTTTTCTTAAATAAATGCATGTATTTCTTTATTTGGTACTTTCAATAGGTGCTTTAGGTATAGGATTATATGAAAACCAGCTCTAAGATTTTATAAATTTATGTAATATTTACCTAAATTAGATATCTAGAAATGCCATGCAAGTTGCTTTCTACTTTTAAAGGTCACAAGTTTTACAGTTTTAAACCCCTGGTACAAAGATAGAAAGCATATGGTACATGTTTTAACAGGACTCTTTAAAAATTTGAGATACTGAAGAATTTAATCAGGCATTTAACATCATTTAAAATCTCAGTTTCTTAAAGCCAGTTTACAGCTGTGTCATAGAAGTGAAAAATAGAAATGGACACAGATTTTAAGACAAGGTGTGGCTGATGAGGTCATTGATGACCTCAGTTCCACCACTGGATCCACGTAGCTGCTAGATCAAATATAGAAATTCTTCCACTGGTGCAAACCCCAGCCTTACCTCAGTTCTATCACAGTTCTATCCCCTTTTTGGATTACCAAAGACATACGAACAATGATCAAAATTCTGACCATATATATAAAAAAATAATATCACAAACACTGTCATTAGACTGTGAAAGTCAGCGTTGTTTAGGTAGCAAGAGCATTAATTGTAGGAGTAGGAAAATCTGGGATGAACTATGGTGCAAATGATAAATTATAAATTTAGTAAAAAATTATAACTACTTGAATTCATTTAATACCAGGCTGCTCAAGAAATGCTGAGGGACTGCTACCTCCTAGTCTATTTTCATTTACAAGTTCACTTTAGAAATGTTGAAGGATCTGTACATATCAGAAAATTGCTCACTCACTGAAACCAGCTATTTTTAAGGTTTTATTTAAGGGAGATAATGAATAAGACTAAATTGATGCCAGGCATGAAGCAAATTTAACCAATACATTCAAAGTCTATAATACAAAATATTGGAAAATTATATGTACAGTAATCTCAAGTAATGAGATGTTAAAATTCCTTGGAACCCAGAAACTCTTCTATTCATTCTGTTCTTCTTCTTTCAACCTCACTGTGGGAGGCTCCATCTCTGACATCTTTATATATGATGTTCTCATTTCAAAATGCCACTGAACCTTCAAATGAACACTTGCCTACGATCTTTGAATTCAAAAAACCTTAAATCAAGGTTTTTATATTTTAGTGCACTCAGCCATAATATGCAGTGAAAGAATTTTGGTATTTAGTCTGGGTCTTATTTCAGAAGAAAGGAAAAGATGACTCTCAAAATGAAAACAATAGTTCAGTAGAATGAAATACCAGCAGTACTGGGTAATTTCTAGACAGGATGTTTCAAACATATATTGTAAAGTGAGGAGAATGAAAAGCCCTTTAGAAAGTTAAATCTGGAGCAAAATACAGCATTTTTATAAGATTTTCTCATACATTATCATGAAAGCATGAGAATAAAATGACGTAGGGCAAGCAGTGTGTGTACAGTACTTGGAGCCTGGCACCTACTCCCAGTGCTAGTGTCTGTGGGATTTGCATGAAGAGCTTTGAAGATCTCACTCCTGGAGGACATTAGGACAAGGCAAGCAAGGACAGCTTGATGCTGTGTGGTGGACACAAAATTATCATGAGCACACTTCTCTTATATGCTTTAAAATAACCCTTTTAGGTCATTGGGCTGTCGAGGTTGCAAAACTACAAATATTTTCTGAGGCCACTTGTTAGAACAAACCATTTCTATACTGCCCTTTGTTATAGGACATAAACTAAACCAACTGTCTAAATAATTTGGTGAAAATGATACAGGTCTGCCACTGAAGTCTCAAGACAACCTTGTATTTCCTTTTTTGAGATTACTTCTCTGAGCAAGCTGTTCCAGCGCCTCACCACACTCACAATAAAATAATTCTTCCTAAATCTGTGCTACTTATTCCCTCTTTCACTCTGTACCCATTACTCCTTGTCCTGTCAGCACAGCTTCTGAGGAAGAGTCCCTCTCCAGCTTCCCTGTAGGCCCCTTCAGACACTGGAATGTGGCTCTCAGGTCTCCACTCTCACTAACCTTAAATAACCATCAGAGTCACTGAGGAATTAAAGCCTATTTACACAAAAATGTTAAAGCTGAACTAGTGGCAGAAACAACAAAAACACAGGTACCTCCCTCCTTCTGACTAATCTTAAACTCTGCAACTGAAAAGAACCATACTGGGATTTTTTTCACCCTGAGTGGGACTGGCATGAGAGCTGTGCAGCTATGGGGAGCAGAAGAATGCACATTTTATATGGATGCATTCAACTTGCAGCTGTTAGCAGTGCCCAGGCAGCTAGAGGAAAAACACTGCTGCAGATCCTGGTGGAACAGCCAGCCCTGCACACTCCCCACTCCATCCAGGGCAGCTGCTGCCCTGTGTGTGGCAGGATTCCCTGCTCCATTCCCTTTGGGATGCACTGCTCCCTTCCCTTCAGGTTGCACTGCTCCATTCCCTTTGGGATGCTCCATTCCCTTCCCTCTCTGCTCCTGGATGTTGCTGGCAGTGCTCAGCAGCTCCCTTTGACTGCACAGCCTGCTGGAACAGCTCCAGTGCTCCAGAGAAAAGGGAGCACCTGAAACAGCTCTGCTGATGAAAATAAAAAGAAGATGAACAAAAGAGCAGTGCAATACTCAGTGCAGCCCTACCACAGACTTTAATTTTCAGTATTTAAGCCCAGCCTGTAGCTGGTGTTACACCATGACAGCTGAACAAGTCAGCATTTGAGGTCTGCTACACTAAGGACACGATAAGTCACCATCCTTAATTTGGAATTATTCAAATGCTCTGACCTCAGCAGATGTAATGAATGTTAATGCATTTGCATTCTGATATTTCAGGGATAGATGCAAAAGAAATCAGAAAGGGGTGAAACTAGGCTCAATCTATAGAACCAAATTTTTTTCAGGTGCTAAATCACTTTTTCCATTTTCAGATTAGTCTGAGAGGAAAACCAAAAACTAAAACAGCTACCAGTTTCCACAGTTACTCCTTTTCACCTAAAGAGGATGTAACCACCATGTTATTCCCATATGTACACAGATGTAAAAACTCTTGGATTATTATGAATGTAAAAATACAGAAGAACAGTATAGCTGTGGAAAATAAAGGAATCTTTCATTATCAGTCAGAGCTTCTAAATAATATGCATTATTTTGATCAGAAAATTATAAAGCATTTTCAAATTTAAAAAAAATGCTTGTAGAGAAGTGCAAGCATCTACAAGCTAGATACAAGCCAACTGAATTTAAATATCTAGACCTGAAAGTAAAAACTGTACACAAGTGATCTCTCCTAAAGAGATTTTAGTGCTTCTTGATTTAGATACTTGGCTGAAATCCTGCAAAAGTTACTATACTTATTAAATGACTTTAGGAGTTTTTGCACCTAGAAATATGCAATTTCACACATATACAAGTTCTACAGCAACAAATGTACAGAAATTTTCCAACCCCAATGTTTAATATACAGGTTAAGAGTGATATTTTTATGTGTTTCAGCAAAGGTTCAGTAAGTTCAGTGGTGCATATATTAAAACTGTATCTATCTTAAAAGCATTGTTGTTCTTGATCAGCTTTTACAGAAAGACATTAAAGACTGCTAAGTGCATGAAACATTAAGAGAACCAATTAAATATCTAGCTACTTAAAATATCTAATTCAGCTGTGGAATGTCATTGAGTACAAGTAAACACAGGGTGTGCTGGGAGGTGCAAGTACTGGTTTGTCATTTGTGGTGTTGACTGCCCAGCAATGTACATGGCAATGATGAGGTTAAAAATCTTCCCAGGAGTAACAGAGGAAACCTTTCTTCCCCGGAGGGATTGCCCCAGCTGCTGGATAACCAGACAAGTTCCTCCAGGTGAGGATGCAGGTGGGTTGATTGAGGTAGTCCAGCCATGAAGAAGTCTGCTGGGATCAATTAGGACGACCCAGATAGAAAAAGAAAGGAGATTCATTTGGTCCTTTGTTACTCCTTGGCTCTAAGCTGAGGGTCACAGAACTGAATTTTGAGGAGCACTGTAAGGTTGATCTGTTGTTACCAGTTTGTCAGTGGAGTACCTTGACAAATTAATTTCTCTGTAAGCAACAGAACCTCATTCCTTTTAGACCTCCACAAGAAAAACATAAACCTCAATATCTTGATGTAGGTCCATTTCCTCCCTACTTAAAACCAGTTTTTATTTTAATTTTTGGTCCCAGATCTGACAAATATTCATCACAGGATGCAGAACTAGGATTGTTCTCTGTGAAGAAATTTGGCTTCTGGAACAGTCTTATCAAGAAAAAAATCAAGTGTGTTTCCTAAGTTATGGAATAATATTAACTGTTTTTAGAAATACTCTCAAAAATTTAAAACACCTAATCTCTGTTAACAACAGAAAAATGACCATGCTGTGTTAAAAACATTATGTATGGGTCAGCTTTTTGATGCTGCTTGGACAGAAGCAAGCCTGGGACTGAATACCCCAGTGAAATGTGAAAAATGGGGATCACAAACCCAGGCTTGCCTCAATATAGCACTGAGTGTTTTGGTTTTGGGGTTCTTTTTCTGCTCTGTGACAGTCTGAGCAGCACCTGCTGCTGGAGCTGAGCCTTCCCCAGAGCTGCACCCGGGCTGGAGGCTGCCTGCAATGCACTGCAGCCTCCTGACCAGAGGGAGCTGCCATTTCAAACACTGCCTTCTTGTCCAGTATCAACCCCAAAACATTGGGAGAAGGGCAAGTACAGGGGGAGATCAGTGTCCCACCCAGCAGAACTCATTGTAGAATGTTTGCTCTAGTAGTACAACATTCACATTTCTTCCTTTCACTAAATCTCTTTGCACATTTTATTTGAATGAAAGACAGCCAGGGATTAAAATTACTATTGCCTGATTCTTCTATCCCCCATTATATAATCAGGTACAAGTAAAATCCCTGAGGCAGAACAAAGCTTTATTGACTGGAAGCAGACACAAACCTGTCCTATTATAATTAGGGAGAGTTTTGAATTGGTTTCAGGGGACTGTCAGAAATAGGCTTCAGAAAGGGTGCATGAAATATCTTGTCTTTTGTAGATCCTCCAAAGCTATGTGCTCTTAGAACACACAAGAACATGTTCCAGTTCAGAAGAGCAGAAAGCCATGAAACATATGAAGCTGCTTTGCCAAGGAGGAAGCCCACTGTAGACAAAGATACACAAAAGAGCAGGGGGGTGGGGGTGGGGAAACCCCCAAGAATTAAAGAAAACCCCAAAACTTCTGGTAGAAAAAAAAAAAAGGCAAAAAAGGAGAGGCAAAGACCAGTTTTGGAAAAAAAACCAAAGCAACCAGTCAACATGGGGAAAAAAAAACCCCAAAGCCCAAACTAAAATTCCCTTTTTTCCTCTGAAAAATGAAATCTGTTCTAACAATATGCCTGCCCATGGTTTCATGGCTGCCTCACAGCTCATAAATTAAGCAAGTTCTAACCTGAGCACACTTAATGCTGAAAGAGGCACAATGTTTGATTCTGTAGACTCTATTCATCCTATGATCTATGGAGGTGTTAAAATACCTTGTGTTGGAGGAAAATTAACCAAAGAAGAATGGAACAAGACTCATGCCTTTGAGGTCCCTCTGGCATTACTTCTAACAGGACATGTGTAAACACTGCTGTTCTGGACAAATTTCAAATGGAAAGCAGAGGTAATAAAGAACACCAAAGTGTAGTAGTGTCAGTTAGAAAAATTATTGTTTCCATCCCCTTTTAAAGATTTTAGACCAGTACTGGTGCAACTGTTTTCCACCAAAAGCTTTGCCTCCAAACAGACCATGTGCACTGCCCTCCTGCCTCACCTAGAAATATATGGGCATTTCAACAGGAGAGCTTTTTTGGAGAATCCAGGTCAGCGACGTATTTCAGCATGATTGTTTTAGTTTATTCCCATTTGAAATGAGGCCCTTTTAAGTAGCAAGCAGGATTTCTTTACAGAATTCTTATTTCTCAGTGCTTAACATTCCTTTACAGACAAAGAGCACTTAATAACTGCTCAAGCAAAGCAGAGAATTGATAAGAAAGGACTACTGTAATCATCACTTCCCCAGTAGCCATTACAGTGGCATATTTATATTGTAAGACATGGTGGGATACAGCTTCCTGTACACTCAGCTCTGCAAAGCAGTAGGGGAAGGTGCTCTGGAAAGCAGCAAGACAACACTGAACATGTGAAATGTCTCTTTGCTGTCTGAGACAACACTGCTGCCATTGTACAACATGAAAAAATGATGTCCATTTCCATCAAAGAACAGCAAAATAGAGAGATTTTTATTGTGGTTAGCCTGAGTTCAAAGCTTGGGGTAACACACTTATGGATGAACACTTACACTTAGGCTTACTGTATACAGCTTAACGAACACATATGAAGATCATATAAATAATTCACATTACTCAAGAGGTGGTGAGTGGAACAAGTCCCTTCTGGTTAAACTTATTTAAAGATAAGGTGAAGTTAAGTGAGTGATGGCACAGTTACAGAGGCCACAGTCCAAGGGGAATTTGGACAGTCTAAGTTACACTACCAGAGTGATTTGTGCAGAATTATGTCAACTTACAGATCTTTAGACCTTTTGGGAAAAGGAAACGTCTGATCTCTAAAAGAAGTGATACAAGATGAGTATTGTACAAAGGACAATTATGCTTTACTCAATAAACTATTTCTATGAAATAAAACTGGACATCAGCGAAGCATAAATGGCAACATTGCAGTACAGCTGGAGAGCAAGTTCAGTGGCAACAAGGAAACTCTGACACTAAAGAGTTGAAAGAAAAAAGCCACCCTAAAAAAAGATATAATCCTTTTTAGTCAAGTGTGAGCAAGGCTCTCTTCTGTAGTAACTTACAAATACGTAATGGATCTATCCTGTATCTGCTTAGTATTATGTTTTAAGCATTTAGCTGAAGCTGTAAATGTAGAAGGCATTTCTAGAGTCATTACTCTATGACTGAAGCTACTGAGTCATTATTTTTGGCTGACTATTAGCCACAACCATCAAATTCATGAATTAATCAATAATCAAGATTTTGGTTCTGGTATAGAAATAACATCAACAAAGTAGGTAGCATTGAGCCTGTTAATATTGCAATAAGCCTGCAATATTATTCCTGTTGGAAGGGTAGGATTATAATGCCAGTCTCTTTTATTTTATAAGTATGTTATACATTCATTTTGCTTGATAATTATAAGCAGTACCCTGAACCCCAAATTCATCACTGCAATATTACTGAAAATTCTACGATTCAGAAGCAATAAAATTCAGACAGCTTTTTTCAATAAAATTTACAAAGCAAAAGAATCTCCCCTTCCAGTGCCTTCTAAACACCTTTGTTTCCAATGGTCAAAAATGCTAAGAGCATTCCAGTTCAGTAGCTCTGGTTCAGAAACATGCATAACAGTTAACAGTAATGACAAATAGATATAGAAAATAAGCAACAATCCTCGCTGCACTGAACTTTGCAATTTAACACTTAGTTTATATTTAATTAATTCAGAAAGTGAAGAACTTCAAAACTGGCTTTGAACAGGCTGTTTGTTAAAAAAAATAGAACATTTATGTTTTCACTGTTGTTTTTTCAAATGTGATGTGACAAAGTGAAAAAGCTGCATGAAAGTGTGGTTCTTTGTGTGATGGAAGTGGGATGCACCTACTAGTCTCACATCATCAAAGAAACAGACATATATCTATAATTTATGCTTTGCTTTAAGCTTCCGCTGATCCGATGTGGCTTTTTCAGACAACACAGGCAGCCCTGGCACAGCCTGTCAATCATCTGGGCATGCTCAAATTGTAGACCATTAGTAGGAGAGACAGCAAAGTTTCTTTAATGACGCTTTTATATGTGGTGTGTTGGCAGTGAAACAGAGAAGAATTGACTTGATCAATGCATTAGTCTAATCATGGGGTTCCTGCTCTTAATTTCTTTTGTCGGTAATTTCCATACTCAAGCAGCATTCAGGATACTTGTAAAGACACACTTAGAGCACTGCATGATGTATGCAGTCACCTATAAAGCACGTCTTGGATACAGCTCTGTAGGAAACAAGGAAGAAGGATAGGGGGCCAGCCAGATTTTTCTTTGAGCTACTTTTCATGTTGTGAGAATTACAGTACCTTAGTCAAAAAGAGGACGTTTCCATCTTTTATATATTATATCCCTCCCCCCCCAAAAAAAGCCCATATCTTCCAAAACCAAAAGAAAGCACACCAGATGACAGCATGTTTGATTCTCACAGACTGAAAAATATTGTTTCTCAAGCTGAAGTATAAAATATTTCTATCTATCTATTAATATAGAGAAAGAGTGTCTAGTG
>NC_082352.1:7480249-7510249 GCF_027477595.1 Haemorhous mexicanus | reverse complement strand
AAAAATACATCAGCATAGAGGAAAAATGCATCAGCATCTTGAGACACTTTGTGTGTTAAGGAACTTGAGACAAATGATATTAAACAAATAATTTGTTTCCAAAATTTAAGTGGAACTAGCATTCAAACCCCTTATCCATAATAACAGGTACAAGGACAGTGATTTGCAGTGATTTCTCAAATAAGTGCCATGTCCATCACAGAAATACTCCTTGAGGACTTCATAAGGGTATTGATATTAACTTCCTTCAGCTGTGTTCTCGCCCTAAGGGCAAAAAACATAATTGCACAGCAACATACATTTGGGCTCAGCTTGCTCGTGCTGGGTTTGTGCAGTTCTGCACTTTCCTATTGTTTCATGGTACAAGATGTCATTGCACCACTTTGATAACATGTCTGAGTGTATCAAAGGCCAAGGGAATTCTGTTAGGTAAACACATCATTTATTACCATATACAGCAATGATTACCTGACATCAAAGCTCATCTAGGAGCCTGCTGTGTGACTGTGGAGGAGGGCTCCCTGCTAAAAAGCCCTATCGATTGACAAGAGTGTGGAGCAGAGACAAGGATGGCCAGGGGCTTCCATCAATACCTTCACCACAGCAAGGAGAGAGTCTGCCACTCAACAGGACTTCAGTTTGGATCCTGTCCCCATCTCCAAAACTGCAACAGAACCATGGCTCTCTCAGGAGGGGTCAGAACTCTGTCTGTTCTGCCTGGCTTAATTGGTCCAAAAGTTCAGACTAGAGGATGGAGCTGCCTGCAGTCACAGTGAAGGCAAGGATGGAGCTCTGTCACAATGTCCACCAGCTCTATCCAGGCAGAGGATTACAGGATTTAGAGGAGATCATACAATGCTAATGGGTTTGAATGGACCTTAAATTCATCTAGTCCTACTACTAGGACCAGGCCTTATCCAGCTCAGCCTTGATCTGCCAGGGTTGGGATATCCACATAAAACCTTTCTCACCATACAGGCAGCTGAATTGTGGCCAAAATACCACACAGAATAACCAAAGTTAGCATGGAGTACCAAAAAAGACTACTCTGGAGATTTAAGGGGTGGTTAATAGAGAGCATCATTGTGCATTTGAAAAGTTAAGCTACTTTTCTATGTAATCAGATTCAAGTTTGTTATCTTGACAGAGAGTAGATATGAAACACGAGTGATGTACACAGGCAACTGTATTCTACACAAATATGCAAATACAAAAAGTTTCCCAGTGTATTGTAGTGGAACCTCAAGCAGGTACTAACCTGTACAGTTTGCATGTAGATAAAAATAGGCAAATTTATCATCTCACCTTCGGGTCTACAGTAATTCTCTTCAGATCCAGGATTTCTCTCACGAGTCAGAAGAAACTCTCCTGTGCCAACACAGTGAATTCTCCCATGCCTGCCTTTTGACTGTCCAACAATCAGGAGGGACAGCTCCTGTTTCACCAGACATTATGCTCTTAACTGAAAATATCACTCCAAAAGGGCAGTTGGAGACAACATCACTTAAAGTGAAATACATTTTTAAAAATCTTTGAAGACATAAAAAACCATAAGTTTCATTTGTCTAAAAAGAAAATACTGCAGACAAAAACTCCACCCAAATATTTAAAAACCAAATCAATTCTGATTAATAAAATTCACTTTAACCAAATTACCTGCTCAAAATATAGAAAAATTAGTTTTCATAAAAGTAGAAATTTCAGATCTCCCAGAACAAGACCTCCCAGAAGGGATAAATTCTATTATTAGACTATGAGCTGGGATATAGACATTTTCACCAATATTTAAGGCCTAACATTAGTCACTACATCTGGGTAAGACTCTGGCAGAAGGGTAAATATGGCAATCTGTAACCTTTCCCTTTTTTTGCCATAGTAAGCTCATTCCTCTCAAGAAAAGGCAGGAATTGCAATAGCTTTTGAGACAGTATCTTTAAAGTATTAACATTTTTCTTTATAATGGACTGAGTGTTCTAAAAAGAAGGCAAAGAAAATAAAGTAGAAGCAAAAAAAGTATTGAGACAAAAGGGAGGAGAACACATATTTCTTAGATATATACATCTAGAGTAAGGTAATTTATGACACATGCATGCATGCAGAGATTGTAGAAGCCACCAGTATTCAATCAGAATTGTGGCCTCTCAGTAAAGAAAAAAAAACAAACTCCAAACAACAAAGTTGGTTAAGAGGATTCTGGATTTGCAATATTCAGAAGGGAAGAAAAGGACCTATGTCCTTAACTTTCTTAACTCTAACAAAGATTTAAAACATTCCATCTAGCAGCAGGAATGAGAGAAAAGAATCCTTAGAAAGTTGCTAAAAATTTGTGCAGGGTTGGGGCAGAGAGAAATTTGGCAGTTACTTGGTATGTAAAATTCTCACACAACCTGTAGACATTGATGCCTTGATTTTTTTTTCCAGTAGATGTCAGTTTACTAAACCAACAATTGGCTTATCTCAAGTCACTCATACCAATGTGCCATAACAGGGACAGTGAGATGTCCAGTATAATTAAATATCTCATCCAAATTACACCATGAGGAAGAAAAGAGAGGATAAGACACACTCTGAGTGGTCCACCAAGAAAATACATAAGCTGATTACTATTTTCTCAATATGGGAGAGAGTACTCATTGTTGTAACTAAACATGAGATGTGTTGTTACAGAGAACAAATTGAATTTATGGAATTGAACAACAGGAGAAGAAATATTCTTCTAGAATTAGGAAGTCCTATTTTCATTCCTGATTAAAATAATGTGCTAACTGGCATCCATTACTGCTGCTTATATATGAAGTTTATGATGACTATTCACATACTGCAGGTTATGGAAGCAAGTTCAGCACAATGTTTCTGGACAATCAGTAGGCAGAGAAGAGCTATAAATGCATATTCTTTGCAAGGACAGAAATATCCAAACAGATGAAACTGTGCTGGCACAAAAGCAGCACAGTATTATTATGTTTTAAATATGCTAATATGCATGTATACTGTTACACTCAGCTGTAAAGGAATTTATTAGCCTCGGTTTCCTAATGACTATAATCTACATTCAGAGTGAATCAGTCTGACTCCATCCACAGAAGTGTTTGTGAACTTCTGCTGACATCTCAGCTGCACAGATCACAGCATGTGGCCCCGCATGTTTATTTCCTGAGTGACCCATCACTTGATTCATCAGCTTCCTGGAGCACTCTTACATTTCCAGGGAAGCTGTCCTACTGCTGCAGGATGGGATGCTGGAGCATCAGGAGTGCTGCTGGCCCTGTAGAAAAGAGTGATAATGGCAAATGCCACAGAATGTTCAAGATGGACTAAACCAAATAAAGAGCAATCTAACTACCTGAATGTATTCTTTCCAGCAATCTCCCACCACTGTAAGACAGAAAATGTTCTGTGTCCTCTTTGGCAAATAAGCTTGTGTGAGCTGAAAAATTAACATTGTTTAAAACAATGGAGAAAACATAGAAAAGCCATTGGGCCTGGATCACAGCAGCCAGCAGGAGTTTCCCTCAGATAGCAACACACTTGGATCATGCCTTATAAAAGTGAATTTTTATTAAACTAATTATCTCAAGACCTTGAAAAGATGTAGAGCAGTCTTTGCTATTTCGTTTTCATTTTACTGGCAGTAGTAAATGAGAAACATTTCCCGCACAGTTTATTGAATGTGTTTGTGCTTAGAGCTCAAAAAGGATATGCTGCAAGGTAACCAGGGCCTTTTATAAGATGTTATCGACCTTTTGGGAGCAAAACTTGAGAGGAAGAAAAGAATCAGAGAAAGAGAGACAGAGGGACAGCAACTGCACAGCTCTGTCATTAGCAGAGATGGTGGCCAAGGAAAGCATCCCGTGCAATTAACAGCACACAGCTGTGGTCACACTGAGCCTCTCTTCTGTGCAGGAGCAGAAGTTTATACAGCTGCTACCAGCTACTCTGGAGTCACAAATGCAAACACAGGATTGCATTATGTTTACAAATTTCCTGCAGAACCTTCTGCAATTGTATGGATTATATTACAGTCACTCAGAGCCTGGTGACAAATTACTGTAGATTCATCTCTTCTTTAAAAATCTGAGGAGCTTTTAAGAAAGTGTACATAAGCTGCTAGTTGCTTTTCACTGTTAATAATGATTCCTTTTAAAATCCAAAGTTTAGAAATGTTACAGGGCATGCTACTGGGCTTTCATTCATTAGACTAATAAAACTCCATAAAGTTGACTGTTGCTGCCAGAGGGTATTGCTCCTTTCTGACAGGTACAGTGACAGGCACAAATTTTCCATCTCTGAATAGTATTACAGACACTATCAACTGAGACAAAGAGAGCAAAATGTATGACAATCATTCAGCCTCACAGCAAAGAGATTTGTAGCTCTCT
The DNA here is from genome assembly GCF_027477595.1 of Haemorhous mexicanus. NCBI lineage: Eukaryota > Metazoa > Chordata > Aves > Passeriformes > Fringillidae > Haemorhous > Haemorhous mexicanus. The sequence continues at coordinate 7,505,870 of NC_082352.1, read as the reverse complement.
GCTAAGTATGCTTCCCAACAAACAGACTATGTTGTCCTAGGGCTACATGGAGGAGTTATATTTTCTTTGAAAATTCAAGGGCATTTGGTTTGTTTTCGCTCCACTTGAATGATTGTTTTGTTTGTCAGTTACAGCTAAACAGGTGTGGGGTCCAGGCTTTTTATTTTTGCCAGCAAAATAACTATCAACTGACCATTTGTTCTAGAACACTAACAATATAATTTGCAATAAATACTTTAAATAAACATTTTTCTCAGGTCTGTTTTCAAAAATCCAATAAATAATATGCAGAAATGAATGCAACTCCCTCTCCCTCATTCAGTACTGGCATTTCTAAAATGCTTTTCCCAGTGATAAAACAGAAAAACCTTGGGACTGGTCCAGAGAGGACAGGCAAATGTCCTTTTTCCTCTGAAGTTTAATCTGTGGCTTCTGAGCCAAAACACCCCTTTAGATGTCCCAATAAAGAAAAACAAAAGTACACATTTTGTTAAAGATGTGCATTGTTAGAGGCAGATGATGGTTGTAGGACTTTGCAAGGATGTTTCCTAGGCCTTGGACCATTCCTTGCTTTACTCCTCAGACTATTTCACCTCTTGATGACCCCCTGACAGCTAATCTGGGGTCCTCTAGCTGATGACTGTAAACACCACAGTGGCTTCTGAAAGAGGATGAAGTTCTTGACCCCCCTGGGCTGGGTCCAGTAAGGAATAAATGATGGTGAGTTGAGGCCAGTCCCCCCCTGCTGTGTCCCACTGAGGACACAGGTCTCTCTAAGGGCAGGACTTTTTCATATTGCCTTCTTTCAGAGCCATGGAAGCTGAAATCCAGTAGTCCAGCAAAGAGAGAAGATGCATGGGCTGCTTGCAGGAGATCACCCCAGCTGGGTGGATACATGCTCTGATAAAGGAGTAGAACTTTATAAATTGCTGTTTTTACTTGAAGACATCACTATCAGCAGTGTGCTCATGAGAACTCCATTACTGAGCCAGATCCAGTGTTAGTCTATCTTGGTATCTGCTTTACAGTATTCAGTATTTCCAGTATTCAGACAGCCTAAAAAAGTTTGAGAGCTGGACAAATGTATATGACATTTTCTTATTAATTCTTCAAACCTCCAACTATTTTCAGTTTAGAGGACTTTGTAAGGCAGTTGTGGTGATGTTTTTTGTAACCCCCAATAGATTTTTCCTCTTTGTCTTTCAAGCCTTGCTTTAAGCCCACATAAACTTTTAGCACCCATGGCATCCTCTCACAAAGAATTCCACAGTTTAACTAAATATTGATGCTACTGCACTGTTCTGCTACTCATTTACCTGTCTCTAGCCTTGCTTGATGCCTCCAGCTCTTCTGTAGAAAAGATGGAGGTTAATTTCTCCCAGGCATTTCTTTCCAACTCTTACTTTATTTTCAAGATTTGAGTAATGGAAATTCATACAGTATTCAATATCTTTATGCTGCAGTGAGACTCAAATGACAAAAACTATCACAATTAGAGGGCGGAAATCCATAGAGCTGGAAATTCATCATTTCCTCTGTGAGCACACTTCAATCCTCTCTGATTAAATCTAAATTACAACAGCTCTGCAAACATCAAGGTTGTCCCAGCAGCTGACACCCTTTCCAGAAAAGAATTCTTCAGCCCACCATTGTACTCAGATGCACCCTTTTAACTTTCAACACTGACTGCTGAGATCACTTCTAGATTATCCTGTTGTTGCAGAGGCTAATTCTAAGTTCACTTATAATTCACTTTCCCTAAAATTATCCTCAAGCCTTCCAGAAGCTCACATTCTTTGATTCAATTCACTGCTATTGGCACTAGAGCTTGGTTCATCAGTAACTATATTGTGGTTTACTGCCAGCAACTCCACTTGTTATCCATGCATAATCAAACATTTTCTTGATTTTTTTTTTCTCTTTTCATTGTATTCAGCTTTCAGTCTCATCATGTAATTTGAGATTCCAAGCTGGGAATTGGAATTCTGCAATGGCTGCTGTTACTAACATTCAGGGATTTCTCAAGTCTACTACATTCAAAAAGGAACCACCAATGTTAAGAGAGGATATAAACTCCATGCTCTTGCTACTAAATTTCCAACATTTTTCAGCAAAACACTGAGCTAATTGTGAAAACACTGAGTGGTGCAATTAACCAAATAAATACAAGAGTCAAATGGCAATGGATTCTTTGCAAAATCAAAGTAAGAATAAAACTATAGTGCATTTAAAAGTTTGACTACTAAAAAACATTTTCTAATAGCCATCACCAAGATATAGTACTAAACAACATTGCCACACTTAACCTCATTGAAACCATTAAAAAGCTGAATAATTTGTAAAAGTGCAAGCAAGGAGTTGCTTTTCTATGTGACATGAACTTACAAGATGCTAGACATCAGTCTAATAGAAAATATTGAAATCCCCTGAGAGAAGTACAAGAAGAAAGCTGCCAAACCCTATCCCACCATGAACACCAGTGCAGTGGGTGGGTGCCCTCACACCAAAGGAGCTCCTGGGAATCTCAGGAAAGCACATCTCTCCTGCATGTGCAGACACAGGTGCCTTTCTTCTGCCTCTCTGGGTGCTCAGGGACACTTTCCTCTCCTTCCCATCACCTGTTCTTCACACACACTGAGTTTTACACTGACAATTTGGATTGAACACTCAATGCTGGGAGATAGGGTTTCACTAAACTTTAACACATTTCCTGAGAAGCAGGTGTCCATATTATGAAAAGGAGCTTCAGGTAGTTATAAAAAAGAATGATCACTTAAGGAAAATTACGTTTCTGTACAACCATTCTGAGAGTCAAAGCAGCCCAGAAACATTTTAATGGAAACCTCCCTAATCTTTGCTGAACACTTCTGTACTATGACCAGAGAACATTTAAATGTGAATCTCTTTAGTATTTGTTCTTCTGCTGAAGGTAAGTTCCTAAGCACTGGCATTCCCTAAAAATACCTCTGTGATTTAGAAAAAAAATCAAAACGAACAAGAAGTACCATATTGTACACAGTCAGGGTGATTTTATGGCCTGGCTGATCCATCTCTTGAGATGGAATGGTCCATGAGGTGGAATGCCAGCTCCCCAGGCTGGCCCCATTTGAGCTCTGGCAGTCTGAGACAGCAGAGACTGTCACTGTTAATGCACCACCAACCTCCTGCTATGTTTGTTACTTCCTCAGACCCAAGGATTCCCAAACCTATGTGGACATTGTGTCCAGATTCTATTCATGTTACTCAAAAAAATCTTTTCTGATAAACAAGGTACACCAGCAACCTTGCAAAAAGCACATCAGGCTCCTTTGCAGATCACCAATCAATGAGCTTGTGTGGAGGAGAGAACTGTGTCATGTTTGTGAATAAAGCAATTTCTTTCTTTTCTTTAGTGTCTGTGTTGGAAGAAATCACTGTGCTGATACAGTAGTTGAATTTCAATTTTAAATAAGGTGAATATTAACCCCAGCCATAAGTAAGGAATGCATCTGATAAAACAATTATTTTTCCTTATGAATCACACATAAAATTCTCATTCTGAGTCACAAGGGAGGGTTCACTGCCCACATTCATATTTGTGAATCATGTTCTCATCTTCTAGTTTCAGTCAATGCTTTGTGATCTACCTCCCTCTCTAAGTGCCAAACTAATGAAGACCACTAAGGGAATTATTATGCTTTTTTTCTTCTTCTTTTTAGCAAGATTTCTAGTATTTTCAGCTGGTATTATTTTTCTTGAGGAAAAAAATATAGTCATTCAGCCCACCAAGTTTGTGTTCTGGATGGACAGAAGCCCTGTATGTGCTCATATCTCTTCTAGTGCCTTCCAGCTCAGCCTTCTGCTCTCACTGCTCTTGGGAGTGCTTGTGTAAAGTTGTCACAAAAGCCAGCACATCCCTGTGTGCTGTCCTTTGATGGACTGTGTGATGGCCCCTGATTAAACTGCCTTGAATGCATTTCAGCTATGCAGGAAATACAGAACATATAAATATATATATATATAAATATATATATATATATATATATATATATATATATATACACACACATATATATAAAATTGCATTCTTTCAAGGTTAGAACTGCAGTGAAATTATTTGCATGGGGGTTTTTTTTCAGGGACTACATGATACAAATTTTACTTCTCAGTCTGCTGCTGTCCATCACTACATATATGGCAACAATGAAAAGGACTCAGGAGCTGAAGGGATGAATTATGTTGGAACCAAAAAGAACAATTACTCAAAAAATGGTGACTCAGGTTCAATTTATGTTAAGATTTTTGGATTGTGAGCTGATTTTTTTTTTTGAGACTTAGTCACCCGATTTAGGCTTTATAGCATTGGCCATGGTACCTTCCACTGCCTTCCCCACAGTGCCTGTGCTCAGCCAAATTGGTTTTTCCACCAATTTTCTATACTACTTGTTCATTTTTTTTAAAAAAGAGTGCTCATTCAGTTGGCCTTGATCTAAATAGTTTTCTCACCTATATTTAACCCACTTGCCAAAGATTTCTCCCCTCTCCCTTCAAGAAACAAGAATTTTCTAGTGTTCTTTTTTATTAAAAAACACATATTTGTGCCATTTGGAAATTTAGGTGATAAGAAAAAGCCCTAGAAAATAAACCAGGATAGATGGTGCCTATTTTCTTTTTTCATTTCTCTTGATTTCCCATCTTTATTTTTGAGGACATCTAAGAGAAAACACAGCAGGAGATTTTCTTATAACAGATTTTCTCCTCTGAAAATGATGGTGTCCCTGATATACTAAAATGAATTCGAGTATTTTGTCCCTCTCCCTGCTATTTTAGAAGTACCAGAGACAGAGAGAAAAAGAAAAAGGGACTGGGATAGTTCAACTGTCTATATGTTCAGATCCTTGTCTTTCTCTAATCCCACCCCAATACTGCATTTCTCTTTGCTTAATAAGAGAAAAACTCAGCCAAAAAAGGACTGGGGCATATTGCCTTAGTACACTAGGCCAGAATTTTTAATTTATTTAAAATGACATATCAGCAGGAATAATTGATGAGGACAGAAGTCAATGACATTTCAGGCTTTTTACCCGAGAAGGAATACAAAAGCTGTTAATATTCCTGTATTTCATAGTAAAACACAGAACAAATAGATGACTTTTAGCAGTTCAGATGGTCTAGTTTATTATCAAATTTTAGGAAGACTTTTTTCTGATTCCTTGCATAGCTTGCTCCATAATCTCTGTCAAGAGCTAATAGTCTAGAGGACACTGGATAGGCTGCTCAAGCATGTATTGGGAGAGGGACTGGTTACCTCAGAAACATTTTGGATGGCACTTGCTCCAGATCATGTTTCCAAACATGATTTCCATTTGGAAGATCCCTTATGTATTTTGCTTACCTGTATTTGCCTACAAAAGGAATTGAAAGCTACCTCCAGGGCTTTCTCTAGGGCCTAAGGCTCATGTCTCCATACCAAGTCACACTGGTTTAACTAAAGGTCAGATCTGAAACCAATTCAAGTAGGAAATGGGTGATGTACTTATTCACTTGAACAAGGATATTTGGGCTCAGATCAAGTCAATTAGGAACAGGTCTAAATTAAGGTGAAACAAGCTGATTTTAAAATACAATAATGATGTCTCTGGTGATTTGTCCAAGTGTAACAAAAATCTGTGCAAATCCATGTGCAATCTATAAATAAAAGCTCAAATGCCCTGGGAGAATCCTTCCCACCACAGCCTGTGTATGCATAAGCATGGCTTTTTAAGATGCTGCACCATGCCTCTACCACAAAAAAAAAGATTATTTGCCCAATATACCTTGCTGATGACTGTTGCCTACAGTCTGCCAGTATTGCATCATTTTTATCTCATTGTGCAGTGCTCCAAGACTGTTAATGATGCCATACCAGGTTGCTGTCTGGAATTACAGTATCTCATATATTGACTTATTAGCCAACAGATCTTAAATAATTATTCTGAACTCCTGACCATGAAGCACATTAAACTGATGAAGACATGAAATAATATGCATTTGAGGTGTCTTGAAGGGGTGCTCAGCAGTAACATGCATCTTTTGGACTGGGAGGGAGTCAAAAATGAAGTCCAATTTACATGTTGCAAAAAGGGATTGGATGTGTAATGAGATCTGATATCTCCATTGGTATAGGATAGTCATGGCTTTTAACAGATTATCCTAGTGTCCATATAGATATTTACAAAGATGTTGATTTCCCACGTTTTTGTCCCAGTGCTCCATCCTCGTCCCTAATGCTGATGGGCAGAACAAGAAGCCAGCCCTCATCCATGCAGCTGATGTATAAATCATGGCAAAAACCACTCCTCCAGTGACTTGGAGGCCCTGGCCCTGCTGCAGAGCCTGACACAAACACATCTGACATCCCACTGCTCCTCAGATGGAATTGCTATAGCCACTTGCAATCTTGTGATACTCACTGCTTCTCCCAAGAAATATTAGAGGCTGGCTCATTTTTGACCATAAAGCTCAGCGTGTTGAAAACCTCAGCTCCAAAGTCTTGGAAATTGGGAGGGGGAAGGGCAAGGAAGAGAAAAGAAAGCTACCTGAGCATTCTGATGCAGAAAAAGCATTGTTTGCCTTCTAATACCCCATTTTTAAATTAAACATGGATATTAGCTGGATGTCATAAGGATCATATTTCTAAAATTTTGCAAGACCTGCATTCCTCTGATTTTGCCATTTTTAACCAACATAATAATGAATTAGGCTAATTTTTTTCTTATCCATATTGACCATGAGGCTGCATGGGAAATCAAGAGTAATTTCACACAATAGGGGTTTTTGTTTTGAGAACTTCATGCATAAGACAAGAAGATTTTTTATTCTAAAAGTTCTCATTCTGCTTTAGGAAAAAACCTACAAAGAATAGAAAAATAAAATATCCCATAAAATATGTGGCAACAAAAAAATTAAGAAAATCATCCTTTCTGTGATGTTGAGTTTTCTTTTTATTTGCCACTCTAGCTGGCAGTAAATGCTGTAGGGATAGGGAAAAATGCACATTGACAAAACAACAAAAACTATATAACTATATATAGTTTACTATTTAATCAGCTTCAAAGAAAAAAAAAAAAAGAGCAAAGCCAGATACTTCTTTTTAGAAGCAGCTGATTTCACTAAAACTGGAGAAAAAAAATATCATTAGAAGTACAATGATCATTAGAAGATAATGAATGTGTTCTTCTGCTGCATTCATAGAAAGACCCTAAGTACCTTTTCATTCCACATTCTATATTACAGCTCCTCTTCAGACTTAGCTGAGAATATCCCCAAGTCTAATGGGTTAAATGCTTATTATACCACTGTCTTATTTGTAACATAAGGCACCTACTACAAGCCTACTCTTCATGCAAAATTGCCAATTTATAGCAATATTCCTTGTTTAGAAAACAAGGCTATCCAAACACTATAATTACAATATGCACCAGCAGGCATAACCCTGCATTAATGCACAGACTCCAGATACATTCGTCAAATAGAGTTTTTTTTCTCTTTGCCTTCTTCTCAGGGTACTTTTAAGTTCAGGGACAGAGAACATGTCTTCATTAGAAACATTAACATTCACAGGCTGTAGTAAATTTTGACAGTGAAAAGGTCTCTGTAACCTTTAGTTGTGCAGAAATTTACTTCCCAAGAAAATTACAGCTGGCACTGTCTTAATTAATGCTAGCTTTCTTTTCTGAAAATTGTGGGCTTGTCAGTAAAAAAGGCAGAAAAACCTGAGTTTAAAAGACTGGACACAAAAGACGCCTAGAAATAAAGCCCTGCAAAATTTCATAATATTGCTCTGTTTTTGTTCTACAGTAAGGAGATGAAAAGATCTAATTTGATTTTGCCAAATGGAGCAACATATATGTAATATAGAAATGATTTGCATTTTCTCTTTTGTCTTTGAGTTTTATCATGTAAAGAGAGCTTTTCAAGCCATTCTGTTTTAAAAGCAATAGGTCAAATAAAATCTATATCTGCAGGGGGAGGGGAATAAGGTATGACTTCATTATTTTTTTTAGCTTTGCTTTAAATGCCCCTAGTAAATCATAGCCAATGGTAAGAATTGCAGCAGCGTTGTTCATATGATTTTTAATTGCATGGCATCTTTTTTTCTCATTTCTAGAATTATTTTAGTATTAGTCTACAAATTTTGTCCTTAACAGTCACCTTCTACGTGTCTCAGAGTTCTGTTTTGATGGTATAGATACTTTTTCTTTGATCTCTATAAAGATCATTTGTTTGCTGACTGAATTTTGATCATCATGCAGGGTTTTTTTAATTGCTTGACAAGGAGTTAAATATATACCCTACCTCTGAACAGCATTTTCTTACACACAGGTTGTATTATTGCTAAAAGCAAATAGATTTGTTTTCCTTCCCTTTTTCCTTAAATATAGAATGAGCAATAACATGCTTGTACATTATTTCTCACCAGAATCTCCTGGATATTGCTTATGCACCTCCTCGTACACTCTTTCAGAAGAGATTTACAACATTTTGTGTTTGGAATTACTGTGCAGTTCCCAGCTCCATCACTGGAAGCAATAAAGCTCCAGTTCCACATAAGATTCTTGCAAACCAGGACATGACACCACTTTGGCACTACGTGAAGCACCAATACTGCGTGTCAGCTGTTCAAAACATTTTATGCAAGTTCCTACAAGCACTTTAAATTAAGGTGCCCTGTATAAATGGTTTATTCATGTTTATGAAATGATTAGTTGGTGCCACTACATCCTTTAATAACTTATTGTAAGGCATGTTATAAAATGCATCATCAATAAATGCTTAAAATGCTGCCACAGCAAGGTGATAAGCTGTTACAACAATATTTTAAGATGTAAGTATTGTTCAAATAGTTTGTCTGCTGTTTCAATGCATACTCACAAGTTTTTTTTTTACAAGCATGTTATTGAATGCTGTACAAATAATAAAATATTTATACAGATCACCTTAATTTAAAGTGTTACTCTGTTTCCATAACTTCAATGGAGACACCACATTGCCTGAACATGCTCAAAGGTACAGAAAGGCATCAGAAGTGAAACTTCCCTATCTTAGATGCAAATCTCTGTATTATCACCCTGAGACAGAGAAAAATCACAGCATTCCCCAGACACAGGACTTGTATTTTCAAGGCTTGAACCATTAACCATTTAAAGAGTTGCCATGAATAAGGGGAAAGAAACCAAAAGCAGGCACCTAAAGTCTGATGTCCTGAAAAAAACGTCACATCCAAAATGTTTTGGCTGTTTATAGCACTTGGCAAGGTTACTGAAATAATAAAATCATGATGTGGCTTATGCAGCCCATATGGGCAAATATAGGATAAAGGCCTCTCTCTGCCACTTTCCATACTGGAAAACAAAAAGAATGACCTTATGGATAAATGTATTAAAAGCATTATGGTCATAAAGCAGACACTGCTTGGGACATGAGCTTTTGCATTTATCTGCTGCTCAGGTCAGCCACAATGAGCAGGAAGACTTAAAGGATGCTCCAAAAGGGGGTGCAACCTCTGGAAGAGAAAGCCAAAGTCCTTGCTTAAAAACAGTGCACATACAGCAAGAGCATCACGAGGGGGTCTAAGGACATACTCACATCTGAGATTGTCAAATATCCTTTGCTCAATCTCAAAATCACTGAACTACTTACAGAAGGGAGGAGGCTGAAGAAAAGCACTTCTCAATATTGGCTCAAACACTGGGATTTCCATTCCTTTCTGTGAGATTCCCTGGGACCTTGGATCACTCCTTTACGGGCAGACTGAGAGAGACCTTGGCTCCAGCTTGAGCAAAGGCAGCCACACAGATACCCAACAGGGCTAAGGAGACATGGACAAAGGAAAGGTCTGCCCTTGAGGGAAGAAAGGAAAGAGGAGAAGTGTGTCCTTGAAGGAAGAGAGGCAGAGGAGAAGTCTGTCCCTGAAGGAAGAATGGCCAAAGGGGAACCTTTGAGACACGGAGCTGCTCCCAGTGGGAGGACACAGCCTGGGTTGTTGGGTCACACCTGCCCACCCTGCAGCAGGTGCTGAAAACCCCTGGGGGGGCAGTGCTCAGAGCCTGGCACACACAAACCCCATTCCATGAGAGCTGGTGGCCAGCACCATCACAGTGTGGCTTGCAAGTGGCTCTGAGCTCAGGAGCTCCTTTGAGGGGGGACATGCAAACACTGCTCTGCCCTTTCCACTGTGCCAGCTGCCCCCTGAGAATGCTGCAGCCCAAAGCTGTCTCCTACAGCCACAAACACAGGGTGTGGAGCCCTGCCCCTCCCAGATTGTGCCTTGTTTTGGGCTCTGTGGATGACTTCAAGGACAGGTTCAGTTCCTAAAGGAGTCAAAATAAAAGGCTCAGTTTTGATGTCCTCTCTTCCTTCCCACAGTAGTTGTTTCTCTTTGGACATGACTGATCATAAACTTAATAAACCACAGAATATTCATCTTTTAACACATTGGAGTACATAAGGGAACTCTTAGTAATTAGCATTCCTGAACTCGTCTTCTGCAAATTTATTTCCTCAAATATTTTTTTTTCACATGATTTATTAAAAAATAAAGCCAAACACTTGGTTCTTAGATCCTGACCTCTAACCACTCACATATGTGGTGTGCATGCAAAAACCCATCTCTTGCATGGGTTCTTTGAGAATTTGTAGTCTCAAATTGTGGTTTATATGATATAAATTTTTCTGGGTTTTTGTGCTGTCAGTATGATTTTTCTGTTTCTTTCTTGTCAATTTACAAGTACCACAAAGACATCTCTTCTATATTTTTTTTCATTTTATAAGTTACAACAACAAAAAAAATTCAGATATTTCCCAAAATTCTTGTGCAATTAGATCTTATTTAATTTCTAATAAATGCATAAAATTACTTACATGGACATTTATATGTGAATATTTATAGATTGATATATAAATTTACTGATATGTTAGTTTATGCTTTGTTCATTTTCAAATTTTGTTGTCTTTGAAATTTTAGTGACCTATCAAGTTACTCCCACAGACTATTTCTGCCTCCCACAGGTTTGACTTTCCTTCACACATTTCTGCAACCTGGCAGTGTGGACCCTTCTGCTCCCCTCCCTGTGGGCAGAGCATGGACAGCAGGTGGGTTTGCTTGGCAGGCAGGATCCTGTCACAGGGGGAGCACCCTCTGATCTGTGTCCTGTAAAATGAGAAAACCAATACCCATCTTTAGGCTCTTTTATGCCACTTTCTGAGGCATGTCAGAGCCTCACTTTCCCTAAAGTAAAAATAAATTACTTATTAGCTTGTACTGTCCTTCTGTTAGAAGCTCAAGACTGAGATACAACAGGGTGAAGTGGTTTTGCTACCAGCAGCCTCTGGCAGTTTGGCAGATGTTTCCAGCCATTTTCTAGCCATTTTCTAGCCATTTTCTAGCCATTCTGATGCAAACTTAGGAGGTTTTTAAATTTTCCCAGTGGCCTCCAGGTGAATACATTAATCTGAGTGCCTGTCAAGTGTATTCCTCACCCTCTGACTTAATTTAAAAATAATGCCAAAATAAATAAAGGGTATTTACTTATTCCTTTGTTTATAAAGCATGGAATCTTAATGCATTACATATTCATCTGTTGCTATATATCTACTTGAAAAAAACTATGAGTGGACTTTCAGACACAGTCATCTACCAACATTCATCACTATTTCATTTTATTCTTTTGTGTGTGAGAGACTTGAAAATACTTATCTCTGCCTTTCAAGGAAATCATGAATTTCTGGAGTGCATGCACACTCCACAACATCTTCTTGTTAAGCAGAGAGGGCCCTCAGGGCACAACAGCATGGTGTGGTATTTTTGCCTTTTGTTAACCTGTGACACTTCTATTTGCCCCAAGACAAAGTACAAATATTGTTTAGAGGTTTTCCTAATGATAATCATGATGTTTCATCTTACCCTTCTAATACTAAATTTAGTCTCCTGGCCTCCCCTCCCTGCACACTCCTCTCTCCTCCCCACTCCTGGTGAGTCTGACATTCAATTTGGAGACTAATGTCAGCAAGAAATCCATATGTACTCCTCATAGTAATAGGCATATCCCTTCAAATTTATTTTTAGGTTTCAATGGAATGAAGTGATATTTCCTTCCTTCAGTCATTACCTTCATAGCATTTTCTACCTTTCAAATGTTTACAAAGGAGAAATGTATGCTTCATCTTACTGAAAATATTTTTGTTTTCAAATTGAATGTACACTGGTATATACAATGACATTTGTAAGGTTTGTTTTACAGCTTTACAAAGGGGATTTTTTTGCAACAGAAGAGTAAAAAAAAGTTTACATTTGGAGCACAGCAAAGCTCAAACCACAGATACTCTGAGGGTACTTAGGAATTCCAGAACAATCTGTTCTTGGCCTATTTCTAAATAAATATTCAATTCCTTCAGAACCAGTTTACCATTTTGGTGTTTGAGACTAAGATAACCTAACCCATAACCTAGCTAAAAATAATTCCACTTTGAGAGACTTGTTCAGCACATTTCTTTTACCATTTCTGAGCTAATACCAGTCCAAGATGGAAACAAGTCATGCTCAGCCTATGTGGCCATCATTTTGGTGCCTTCAATCCAACATTTAAACACCAGTTGTTCACCACAGCACTAAAAGGATGGAGGATGACACAGACCCACCCCTGTTCAGGAAATCTCAACACAAAATTCCAGGAATTACTCTTTTCCTACCTGTGTGCAGTCTGCAGCCTCCAAGTGCAATCCACCTGCTCTGTCACTTTCTTGGGCAAAGTTTGACCCTGGTGCTCTGCTGTGGGGTGCCAGTCATGGAGAGCTGCTGGCCAACACTTCCAAAAGCACCTAAAGTACAAATAAACAATGCAATGTCCTAAGTGCTTGTTGGGATACAAATGGATTGCCTCGCTGCACCCCAATCATAGCAAACACAGAATTAACTAGGAACCTGTGACTGTGCTCTATCCTCCTTCCAGAACATGCTGGATAAAGATCACAAAATCTCCATTCACCCAACTTACAGTGCTGTGCAGATCACAGAAAGGCTGTTTGCACCAAGGACAAGAAAACCATGGAAAGGAGACATCCCTGTTCTGGGGGTCTTTTCCAGGCTGCTGCCTGCAGCCTGTCCTACTGGTTGCAAAGGTTCCTTTGAAACAGCATTTCTGCTTGGTCTTTCTCAACTAAAAATGTACAAAATTATCTTCTGAAGGAGACACAGAGAATCAGAATGTGAATTCCATTAAACCTCACCTGGGCATTCACTGTGCAGAGCAGGGAGAAGGCTGTGGGTGGTGACAGTTCCTTTAGTCCCATCTCTGATCTGCTCCACTCATCTTCTGGGGAAGATCTCTCTGGGCTTCTGTCCCCTGAATCTGCTCCTACAGCTCCCAATCTCCTTCCCATCTCCATCAGAGAGGAGCTGGTAGGCCTTAGCAAGAAGGAATACACCAACAGTTATTATTTTCTGTATGAGAAGCAAGAGCTTTAAAAAATATTATCTCACACACGTATTATTTTTAAAGCACAACATGATTTTTAGACACTCTCATTATTTGTTTATTTTTAGCACATATCAAACCACAGCAGTTCTCCCTCCAGGCTATATTTGACAAAGTTACAGAGACTTTCCAGGCCACCTCAAAGCAGAGATTAATCCAAACAATTTAAACCTCTCACTGTTCCACAGGAGGATGGCATTCGATTGGATTATTTAGGGAGGACAAAATGTTTTTGTTGATGAGAGAGATAAAATCCTCAGAGAGGGAAATCAATCTTATGTAGAGACCCCAGAGCATTGATCTCGGCGTACATTGACAATTTCTGGTTGTTTAGCTATTTGGAATGACCGCACAAAATGAGCAAGTTGTTATAGTTTTAAGGTTTTGGTATTTATTGGCAACTCCAGTGCTCATATGATTAATCACACATTCAGAGTGTGAGCTCAGTAGAAATTGACTGCAACGCAGCAGAAACAAAGTTTTCAGTTATCATTGTGTAATAAATTGAAGCTCTATCCCTAAGCTGATTTGTCTTCACGTTTCCAATTTGCCTTGTTAAAAGCGTTGTTTATACAGTAGTTAGCAAAAATGCAAGTAATTACACACAGAATTCATTCTAAGTGATTCTGTATAATTTTTTTTTACTCTTTATCGGTTTTCTATCTTCATTATCCAATATTTTGTTATACCTAAGCAGAAATCCCATTCAAGAAAAATCAAAAAAGTGTCAGGCCCATGGAATGAGCACTTCCTTATATTGAGAACAGCATTTCCTGGATATAATGCTACAAGACAAGGCTTTCAGAACAAACTAATCCAAATGCAAGCATCCTTTAATAAACCACTTTTCTCTTTGTACTTGAACTCTCTGGTGCTTCCCAGTGAGAAGCAGAACAGAAAGACAAACAGTTTGGTTTATATGTTATATTTCATTTCCTGAGACATTATTTATTCAGAAGGAACATTCTTTCAAACACAGCTAGAGTTTTGGATACACATTTCACACTGTAGGAAAATCTTTTTCTCTTACCAAAAAAAAAAAAAAAAAAAAAAAAAGGATCATAACTAAAATTGGAAATTGGAGAGCAATTTGGGAATTTAAAAATAATCTAAGAGAATGTATTTATAAATATTATAAAATCAGGAGTGCCAGGTAAGGAAAAGTAGAGAGTCTGTGAAGGAAGGAGGTGCTCTAGCCTTGGTGTAGTGGTAGAGACTTGTGCTGGCAAAGACTGATAATGCTTTATAGCCCTTCCCTGGGATCTCACTGTAACCTCCAAGCAAGCAGTTGCTAGGATGTACTTGCTAAAGATAAGAGCAAAATTGTGGCACAGAAAGGGGAAACCCTGTAAGGCTGGCCTTGTGCTTCCCTGGAGAGGCTTACATACTCATAATGTACAGAAACTATAACCAGATCAGGAGAGACCTAATTACAGAGCTCAGAGATGTTAATGACACACAGAAATTTACATGCAGCTGAAAATATGAATATCTCTAAGCCAGCAGTCGCATCTCCACAGGGCTGGCTTCAGAACCTATGTTTTATAATCTGTGAGCTTTTTTTTCTTTAAGGTGGAGCCTTTTAAGTAGTCAAAACCATCTATTTTTTAAGTGAACAACACTAACAATAAACCACTGTAAAATTGTATTGACCGAGATCCTTTTTTTCTGTTTGTAATTCCTTCTCTGAATAGGGCTTGCAACAATAATTCCTCACATTTACCTTTCCATCTTTCAGTCCCCAAATCCTTTATCTGATTTGGACACAGCAATCTTCATAGCAATGAATACCCTTTTAATTTACTGAGGCCTTTAAAGGACAAAATTACTGAATGATTTTTCTTAGAGTTCTTATTAGGTACAAAGAAGGATTTTTTTTTTAATGCTTATATTTATTTATTTTACCAATTTGTGTGACACTGTGCTTGTGTAGTTGACTGACTTCTACGTTCCTTGTTTCTCTTTAGCTTCGGGGAAACATCCCCTATATCTTTACCTGCAGTGGAGATAAGGAGTTGTCACAGCTGCTGTCCATGCAGTCCTCAAACCAGAGAGTACTGCAATAAATCCTATTTTATTTTATGGACAAATAAATGCTGAGGTAAAATATTCGAGGACCGTTGCTTGAATACTTGCCATAGCAGCGCTACTGTAATAACCACTGTGACATTAATTTACTGCAATGTGCCGTAGGAAGAAGGAAGAAGGAGGGAGAAGGGCATTAAAAGAGAAAAATTACTATCCTTTGGATTTATTGGGATTGGCCTTCCTCATTTTCAGCCATCATTAGTTGATTAGGTGCTGATGACAGTATGGACAAGCGTGCTAGAATAGTTGGCTAAGAAAAGCCCTGAAGGTACTCTGTTAATTGAGATGATGTTCATATTGTACTTACTGAACATAACTGCAGACAGTGAAATAAGAGCTCAGTGTTGTGCAACAGACCACATGAACATTCACTCATTATCAGTCTGTAAAGGGGTGAAAACACTGCATACAGGCTACTGGTACTACAGGAAAAAGAGTTCATATTAAAACACAAAGACTATCATGAGAAACTGTATTTTATCCACCCTTCTGGGAGGTGTTGGGAAATCTGTCTAATGCTGTTCCACGGTTCCATTAAGGAAACATTATGGTATCAAAGGAACTGACAATTTACTTATGCCTTCATCTCATAAGAGCTATTCACCTGAACATTATGGAACAGCCAGATTTGCTTACCCACTAGAAACTTAAATGCTACTGATATTCTTCTGGTAATTATATTCCAAATACCTAAAATTTTAAGGTAATTTGGAGAAAACAGCAAAGAAATGCTCCTGTATTCCCCTTTTAATCTTGTTTGTGAAAAGTTAGCATTATACATGAAGAGAAAATGTGCAACCTCTGCACAGAGCATGAGATGCAACAGAGACATGGAATCAATGAACATTTTGGTAACAATTGTAATGCTATTAACAATGACACCATAATGTCAAATATTTCAATATGGACATTAGCCTGCCCATTGCTATGGCCAGGATGTATTTCAAACTTGGTGCATAGTCAGTCACAAAAAAACCCTAAAAGCTTCAGAATGCAAAAGATCGCAATTTAAAGGATCCTTTGAACTTTTAGACAAATCAACAACTTTTTCCAAACCAATAGTCCTCTGAACATATTATCCTCAGACCAAAATTATTTCTGTACTTGAAGCATTGTGCTCTTAACGTTCAAACTTTAAGAAACTCTTTCAGAAAAATGAGAAAATTAAATCTGGCCATTAGGGTGCCCATATTGAACACATCCAATTCAAGGTAACAAGTCCTCAACATCAGAAACAGTTCACAGCTGACAGAACTGTGAAAATTCAGAATACGACACATAATAATAACGACACATTGTTCCTACTCATGAAGCTTTAGTATCAGCTCTTTTAAAGATAAATATTAGTATTTACTAACCTACAGTGGTAGATCACTAAGCCCCAGCTGGTAAAATCTCAGCTCATGAGATTGTGGGTGGCAAAACAGTTCTTCCTGACCCAAAAAAAACTTATTCCCTTTGGTCATTCATGAGTCAGAAATTTCATTTTGCAACATATGTTAACTAGAAATATTCAGGAGCCTCAGCAAAAAACAGCACAGAAGTTTAGACTGTGCCTACGAGGAGAAGTGTACAATGGACCAGAGGGTTTAAATCCCCATATTTTTTGACTTACCTAGTGCTTCAAGTGCATTTCTACACAATCAAATCAGAAATTCCACAAACCATTGGCCATCCACGCTCACAGAAATTGTTGGCATCACTAATCTCCAGCCCAGTTTTGTTATGGAATGCTATTAGCACTCGAGGGCTTCTTTTGCCATCAGATTCTTACAGTAATTATGGTTCTGTCTTTAATGTCCAGTGAGATAATAAATGCCTCCTTCTTTCAAACAACATCTACTGTGACTTTGGGGTTCAGCTCAGTGGCAGTAGTGATTGACCACATTATTGCATATCTAGACACATGGCAACATCTTCTGTAAAAGGCTTTGAAGATATCCAGCAAATACATTGGGGTAGCCACAAGAAAAATAAAGAATATTTAAAGAGTCAAGATAAGGGATCAAGATATCAAAAAGAAACAAGAGATTCAGGATCAGAGACATGCAATACTTTCAAAAATGTTAGCACAAAAATATTGCCTTTAAAATACTCATCCAAGAAAGCTCTAACAGGATCAGGCTTTTATAGTTCATGTTGTCTGTCTGTTTCTAAAATCATTGTGATTGTGGATTCATGTATTACTGTCATGGCAGTGACAGAGAACAGATCTGTTTAAAGAGTGCTTTACCAAGGCCTGTCAACATTTGAACTAGAAGAGTGATAAATTTGACAGGTTTGGGAGATATTGTTTCCTGCCACTACCCGGGAGGGCTGACACGAGCAGCAGAAATACGCCAGGCCCAAGCACTGAAGTTTTCACCACATCTTGCTGCTGGCCAGGCACAGTGATGTTGCATAACTAAGGACAGGAAAATAATTAATGTTTAATATGTAAATCAATCCCAGTGGAGACCAGTTGTTATCTGCAGAGTGGGAAAGCACAGAATGAGGTGGAGTGACACACAGGATATGACAGTGCCTCGAAATTGGTGGAGACAGGACAAGGAGTATGAAGGCTGTGCAAGTTTTATCTTTGTTACCAAATGCACTACCATTAAATAAGGATGAATAGGGTAGCCTCAGAAAATTCTGCACAAATGGTGATGTCTTAACTTTGTAGAAAATTAAATTTAAATTTTAGTTTACAGCATTGCTCGTAAACCAAGATTAAAATATTTTTCCTCTCACATCAAATATAGAAAATTGGAAAAAAAAAAATCTCCCAGTCTGAGTTAGATTCATTACACAAGACTTACAGCATGAAGCCTCACATCTTAAGAACATCCACAAAGGTAGTGTTGTTACAAGGTTCTGGTTGCTTGTAGTTTTGGGTCCTTTCTAAGGACAAATTGAATCTCTGAGTTGTGAGGCTCTCTAAAAGCATCCAGCTCCTCCTGCTGCCATCTTTCACAGCTGAAACTCAGTTTTCCTTTCCTCCCTGGTACCTTGAAGACACATCTCAGTGCCATGCCTATCTGGGCAATGTGCAAAGCCTTTCATTCCCAAAAACGTGGAATGGCCTAAATATAGCCTATGCCACATGTTTGTATTGCTTCTATCCCTTTCCTCAGCAGCTATAAAACCCCTGTGCCCATCCTTTGCACCCAGAGGGTACAACCCCACGTGCCAGGGATGCTTTTCCCCTGCTCACTGTTCATTATCCACTCCCTTTGCTCCAAAGCTGGCTTTGTTCTTCCAGACTCAGCACAGTTGACTGGCACACTCCATCTCCCTCCTTCACACCTTGCACTCTCCAAGATGTTCCTTATTTTCCCATGCAACTTTGCTGTACCTTCACTGTCTCTGACATGTTATTCTCTCTCCAGGCCCCATATCAGTCAGCTTTGATCCCTTAATGTCGTCTCATCTTACTAAACTGCTTTACTCAAATTTCTGTAAAGGCCTTGCATTGCTGTATTCCATATATGCACTTGTCTTGCCAAACTCTCTTTGTCCTCAGGTAATAGCAGATCTTATCTCATCCCATATAACTCCCTCTTATCCCACCTCACCTCCACACAAACTTAGTCTGATTGCTGCCTGGTACAGTGAGGAGCAGCCTCTGCTTCTCTCCACACCTGCTCAGCAGGGCTGCTACTCCAGTCTGCCAACCAGAACATCACAGAGAGGGCTCTACCTCCCATTCCTTTCACTGCCTTGACTCTTGCTCCTCCCACACACCATTGCAGAGCCTTCTCTCCACACCCATAGACGCAGTGGAGTGTGGCATCAGGCTTGCAGCCTCTCACTGATGAGCAGATGGAGCTTCAGTCTAAACAGTTCTTCCATTACAGCATCATGCTGAGTAACTGAAACAAGCATCAGCCAGTGCCACGGGAACAGAACAGGATCCATTTTTCAGAACAGTGGGTGAGAACTGAATTTTTTTTCTCCACCTCTTTAAGGGGTTCTGCATTTAAAGCAAAGAAAATATAGGAAGTGTTTAAAAGGGAAAGGAAAATGAGCAATATCCTTGTAGTTAATTATGTACACCCAAACTTACTTAGTCTTTTTTTGTTGTTGTTTTTTTAATCTGTATAATAGATGTACACCAACCTGGTTTTGCAAATGACCAGGTGCCTTGGGAGTGATGAAATTTAAGCTGAATTTCTTGTAATGCAATTTAAGATGTGCTAGAGCCATTGGGAAGGGTATTAAGAACATTTCTCAGGACTCTAGCACCTATGAAGCAGCTCAGTTACACAGCAGAGTGCTTTATCTTCCTTCCCCAAGCCTGAGAGATAAGATTAAAACATGGGTACCATTATTGCAGGAACCACCTTTGCATCAAGAAATCTAATGAACAGTATGTGTCAGTGTGTGATGTTATTCAACTCATCTGCAGCCCATACTCAATTAATTCACCTTCTCAGCACTTTCCTACTGGACAGTAAAATGGCACCTGAGTTTCTTGTCTTCAGGTAGGTAAAAGAGCTAGGGGCCAGAAAACGTATTCTTTTATTCTCTTCATTGAGGAGATGAAGAAAGATGAGTCTCTTGGGGGAAGGGGGGAAGTTAATTAAGAAAATCTTCAAAGTGTTTAATTTTGCTACGTATAAGTCTGTCTGTACAGTTCTTAGACAAGGTTCGATCACTAGCAAAACAACCCATGATGGATTCTTATGCAACCTCATCAAAACAGGCAGAAGGATGTTGGGAAGTGCATCCCTGCTTCCCCATGCTATGCTTGGTGTCCAGAGAAAGATGAGCTTGCTTTCTCCTCAGAGAGAATGACCACAGTCTTCAGTAGTTTCAAAATCTTGATACATGCTATTCTTACCTGGGTGCCCACCATGCAATAATGCTCCTGAAAAAATGGAAACGAAGCTGTCCTGTCCCATTACTGCTTTTGGAGGAAATGAGGCCAAGTTAGTCACTGAACATGGGCTCAGCAAAGATTGTTTTAGGATAGCTGAAGTATAAAAGTCAAGTATAAAAGAAGAGAAGAGATTATGTGGATTTATGGGCAGCATTGACAAAAACTGCAGCAGGAAGGGATTGGTGAAGAGATTATTGGTAAGGCCGAGGGTGACCTACTGTAGTCAGGTATCAGACTACAAAGGAGAAACTGTAAAAACATCTAAACCTAAAGCTGTAAGAAAAATATATCATTATCTCTCTAAAACTGTATCTTGCTGAGTAACTGATCTCAGGTAGCATTCCCAAACAGTTTAGGGGGACAGGCTGAGTTTGACAGATTTTGATTTCATAGCAGTGTTCATATTTTGTGAAAGAATGAATTTTTTTCCTGTACATCTTTGCTACAGCTGCCTTCATGGATTTTTCTAAGAACTCACCAGACCAGGTGTCAATCAGATCTTCTACTACTAATCACTAGATAGCAGAACATATTTTGACTCTTTTTTCTTGTTGTTTCAGTTTGGTTTGTATTTGGGTTCTCTTCTTATTTTCCATCAAGTATTTCCATTCTCTTATTTTCCATGAAGCATTTCCAGACCCCAAACTGGGACTCTAAACCTTTAGGAAATATCCTGAGCAGGGGCTATAAAAACAACTGATAGTGTACCACTGTGGTTGTTTCCATAGTACTTGCCCAGCAAATACTTTTAATATTACAGCAGATTGGGATTTTTAGGGGTTTTTTTTCAGCAAGCAGGGTAGTGAATTTGGAAAAGGAGCATCAAATGTTTTTAATTTCCTTTGTGATGGCTATGTATAATAGCCATGACTACAGAGGATCAAATAGTTGCAAGTAACAATTGCTGATTCAGCCCATGTGTTTTTATGTTCAGAGGTAGGGTTTATTTTCATAGGTAGTTTATGAACATATACTGAAGTCTATTATACACTCACAGTTTTTAAGCATTTGCAGGGTTTTTTGGGAAAAAGAGGAGACTGGGGCAAAATTGTAGCAGGAAGGAAATAGGGAAAGGAGGATTGGTACAGAGACAAGCTGGGGAGGGAAAAGGAGGGCAGGCATTTCAGCTAAGCAAATGTGATCTAGAGACCACGTGGCTGCCCAAGAGCCAGTGCTGGCAAATACCAGGAGAAAGGAGGGCTGGGGACATGATGGGCTGAGATGGAGCTGCCTGGAACTGTCACTGCCAAGGCTGGAAGGGTTTGTGTTCTGCTTTCTACTTGCACCCCTGAAACACCTTACTGCTGAAGAGTAACACCTGATTAATAGAAATTCCTCTGCCCAGCATCTTGGACAGCACTACCCCATGCCAAAATGTGAAGAACTGCTGATAGCTTCCAAGTGGATTTTTTTTTCAGACAAGGATTAATCAACCATATAATTACAATAATTATAATAGCAAATTGAACTTGGAGACTGTTTATAAAAGTTGTTGGAAAAATACACACTGGTTTTGGTTGATCTTGAGAATTTGGACAATAATGCACAGATTCAACATTTTTAATAGAAATAGATTTCTGATATAGCTAAATGTAAGGCAGGAAGTTCTGCTGTGGCTAACACTTTTCTACAAGAAAAAAATTGACAAAGTTAACTATTTCAGCAAAAAAAAATTACAACAGATAAGAATGTCTATTAGAGGACAGCGTACAAATAAAGTGAAGAAAGGCATGATGCTTTTCTTTCAGAGAGTTCTATTGTATTTTTGAGACAAAATTATGACTGTATAGAAAGAAATTGTCTTTGTAAAGATTAATTATCCTGAATATCCTTGGGAACCTATTTCTTCACACAGCTATGGACTAGAGGAAAGACAACTGGGCACTGAACAAAAAACCCACAAAACCTGCATGAAGTAGATGCCTGATTAAATTAATTGAAATTTAGATATTTTACAATGAGTATTGGCTTTCATGAAATAGCAAAATAGGTGTGGCCCATGGAACTTTGAACTATGTTCTTCTTCTGCAACACAGAAAAGTGTCAGTTTTTGTATGTCCCTGGGAATCCCAGGAGCTGTTGGAGCAGAGAAAGGAAAGAGAATGAACACAGGTTCCTGTTGCAAATCACATCTCCCTCTGCTCCCTACCTGGACACAGGTAAGGAGCTCTTCTATTCCCTGTACAGCTTGTGTGATGTATGCCCACACACTGTCCTGCAGAACCTGATATGGAAGAGGACAGAGCTCACTTCTAGATGTCTCTGGCACATCTCAGCAGTCTCCCTCCTCGTGTGAAAAGTCCTGCCTAGACTGTCACTCAGGCCAGCCTGAAGGGCAGTCAGGGCATGGCACTGCTTACCTGTGACAAGCTGTCAGGTATCCATTTAGGTGGGTCAGGACAGCTTTCTGAGGAACAGCCCAGGCTGCAGCAGTGCAGCTGTGCCTCGGGGCATGCCCAGGTAGTCAGGTGCAGCCAGCTGCATGCCAGCTGTGCCTCATGTGCAGCCACCCAGCTGGAGCCCAGCCAGAAGCAGCTTGGAAGCTGCATCACCACAGCAGCACAAGACTGAGCATGGCAGAGCTGCCCATGGGCATGTGGTTAGTCCAGCTGGCTGAATGTGCCTGGAAACAGCCAAATGGCTGCGTGCCCCACTGAATCAGGGCTAAAATCTGGGCTCTTTTGTTCAAAAAAAACCTTGGGTTTTTTTTAGAATGAGTGCTTTAGTGTACCAATGGCACCCAGACATAAAGCAATAAGCACCTATGACAGGAATAATTATAATGTTATGAAAAACCCAGAAAGAAGGAGAAAAAAAAAAAAGCCAAAGTGATCAAATTCTTAGGGAAATACACATTTAGCAAGTAAATAATAGGGGTTTCTGAAAGTCTCAAATAATTAACACAAACCCAAACCCTCTGGTGCTCATTCTCAGGAGAGACATTTGAGACAGATGCACCCAAGAGAATGCAATGATGAAAAGGAAAATATTCCAATCTCCTGGCTAAACAATGTGCTTTGTGTAGATTTAGATGAAGTATTTTAAACAAAAAAATTAAAATTAATTTGTAATTGTTGCATGATGCTCAGATGCCAAGGTGATAAGAACATTTTAAACTTCATACCAAACTCCAGAAAATTCAAAGTTAATGCCAGTGGACCACATTTAACAGACCTATTATCCTCATTAATATTAACAGCAATGTCTAAAAGCCATTCTGCAGCTCTGGAAATACTTTCAGAAGTAGCATTGTGAACCTGAACTCAAAGGGAATGTTCATATGAGCCAGATAATTTTATGAATTTACAGATGAAGTGCTATAGACTGCTGTGCTTTTCTTCTAAAGATCCCAAGGAATTAAAATCAAAGAAGGTTTTCTAGGTTTTTAACCTTTTTTAGCCTTTTCCTTGTTCTGTTAATATTATCTACCAAGAACTGAACTCATCTTTCACAGCACCACATTTACGCATGATCTTGAGTCCCAAACCCACTGTGAACTCCAGCCACCTCCAAAGTGAAGGGTGACAAGAAGGGACTGCAGTTCAGACTAGGAAGTGAAGCACATCTCATTTCATGGAGGCTACATGGCAATGCTACAACATGACCACATTTTTATCCAGCAGCCTGAAATGCAGTGTCAGCAGTGACTACAACAAACCCTCTCCTGTAGGCTTCTCTCACACCTTGCTCCACTTCACATAGGACAAACAAACTAAAACTTGCATTATTAATTGTGCAGAAAATAACTTAAAGGCAGCCACACCTTAAGATCTTAAATGTCTTTTTCAAACTAAAGGATTCACTTGGATCCAACTGGTGCAGTTTTTCCTTCTGCAAAGGCTGTGACAGAAGACTCTTCCCTTTCCTGTGCAAGGTGACTGGGCTGACTGCTGCCTTTGAGGTCACCCTCAGCCCACAGCTGCTTTCAGCAGCCCCTCTCTCAAGTTACAGCTGCCAGATACAGCCTAGAATTTGGATTACAGATCTTCAAGGCAATTTAAAATTATTTTTAAGCATAACCACTTGCCATACTCACTGCTCTAGGTCACATCTCACTGGCTGCCTTGAAATTTGCTCCCCCAATTTCCAGACAGCCTTGTGCCAGGCTGGTGGAGAGCTGGAAGAGCCCCAAGCCTTGGCTTCACCTCCTTCAGTGCTGCTACAGCAGACTGGAGAAAGCATTTTTGAGCATGACACCAACATTTCATCAGAGCTCCACTCCCAAAGAATATGTACATGATACATATAATTATATTAAAAAACAATTACAAATACTTATTTGTTTCCTGGAAGCCAGAACACAACTGCACTTTGAAATAACAAAAACTTCCAGGAAACAATCATCCACCCAAATTCAACTTCAAATGCAGACTCTGCTCTCAAAGAAGTCTGTAGGGAATTTTGGCACTTGTTTCTCCAGCAATAAGATCACACTGCCTGCTTGGATCTCCCAAGTCCCAGAACTCTACATTATGTCATTATTTTATTTTTCAGAAGCCTGAGAAATGTGCCAGGTACCTCCCCATATAGATAAAAGTCCATAATCTTGAAAAAATATGGAAGGCTTATCCTGCTTCCACACTTGCCTTTTAGATAGTTTAGGAAGTAAGCAGATGTCTCATATCAAACTCAAACATGAAGTCAACATACCCTCCCCTCCCTAGTTCTTATATTTATATTTTCTTGTAGACATATTGTCAGTTCCATTTTGAAGCATACTTCCTT
This sequence comes from Haemorhous mexicanus, assembly GCF_027477595.1. Lineage (NCBI taxonomy): Eukaryota > Metazoa > Chordata > Aves > Passeriformes > Fringillidae > Haemorhous > Haemorhous mexicanus. The sequence goes on along the minus strand of NC_082352.1, from coordinate 7,480,700 downwards.
GCAATAAAACAAGATTTGTTTATATATTTACACATGCAAGTAACACCCTGCAGGCTGTGATAGGTTATCTCTAATTTTAGGGATTTTCTTGAATTGTTTGCCAAGAAGTTACAGGTACAACAAGGGACATGGCAGGTACTAATGGACTGGAACTACATTATTGCAGTGAATGGCAGAGTAAAAAGGTATAAAGACATGAATAAATATTGGGGCATTTTTCAGTACTTCCCTAACACTACAGCAAAATTCAATATTTTCCTCTACAATTTTCTAACATAATTTTCAGTCTGCTATGAATATGTGGGTATAAACTGTGTACATACACAATTTAATATATCACACCTACAGCAGCCAAACAGTCTGTGCAAAGTACTGCCACGTCCTGAAACAAAAACCAGATTGGTTTGTATCTGAGAAATACTGAATGCAGGCTTTAAAATTGCAGAGATAT